>NC_083571.1:29540942-29840942 GCF_027579695.1 Neoarius graeffei | reverse complement strand
GCTTCGTCACAGCCTTTTCTGGCTTCGACCAGTAGCAAACTGAGGCATTTCAGGGAGGCGGGTCAACCACGCCTTTGGGAAACGGTTGGGCTTAATATCTTTGCCAGACCAAATGCTCGCAGAGCTTTGAAGTCGCGTTAGCCAGACTAGTTCGCGACGGCTTTGCGACACATTTGCGGCTATTTTGAGAGAAAATTTGTCGCGCAAATTTTTTGAACATGTTCAAAATTTCAGTGACGAAGGAGCGACACTTTGCAACTCATGCAAGGAAATTGAGAAGCCCCGCAAATGTTTCAAGACACTTTTGAAACTCTCTCGCGAAAGACGTTCTGAGATACTGGCTGCTCTTCTTCTTCCTTGTTATATAAATACAGAAAGACTTGGGGTGTTTGAATGTTGTCCTTTAACATCCCAGCTGATGTGCATCAGTGTGTAATAGTAAATAAGCAACCTGTCCATTTACTGCCTAGAGTTGTTGCCGTTCTGATATCACTGAAGTCTGACAGCATTAATTACAGTGATGTAGAATAATATCCATCCATTATCTGTAGCTGCTTTATCCTGTTCTACAGGGTCGCAGGCAAGCTGGAGCCTATCCCAGCTGACTACGGGCGAAAGGCGGGGTACACCCTGGACAAGTCGCCAGGTCATCACAGGGCTGACACATAGACAACCATTCACACTCACATTCACACCTACGGTCAATTTAGAGTCACCAGTTAACCTAACCTGCATGTCTCTGGACTGTGGGGGAAACCGGAGCACCCGGAGGAAACCCACGCGGACACGGGGAGAACATGCAAACTCCACACAGAAAGGCCCTCGCCGGCCACAGGGCTCGAACCCGGACCTTCTTGCTGTGAGGCAGCAGTGCTAACCACTACAACCACACACACGATATGGATTATATTTTGAATTACTATAGCACAAAGAATTGTAGAGCTTAAAAGTGCAATCAGGAACATTTTCAAATACCATAAAATGGTAATTAAAGGTGCAATCAGTAACTTTTTCAAGTCCGCTGTAAAAAGTAATTATTGCATATGTTTATTTGTTGTTGTGTTTTTAGTAGGGCTGTCAAAGTTAACGCAAATTCCTTTTAACGCCACTAATTTTTTTTGATGCGCGATTAACGCGTGCACGTTCTGTGCCCCCTCCCCCATTGTTTGGGAAATCAGGAAGTGACGGCACGAGCGAGCGATGTATGGAGTAGCTGGTCGGTGTAAGTTGTGATAAAGTGCACTTATGTACCGAATCAACTTTTGTTGCATTCTGTTTACATAAAATGTGTGGGGTTTTTTGGGTTTTTTTTAATATGCTTTTGATGATCCAGAGGAGAGAGAAGGTGGTGTGTGTGTGTAAAAGTAAGTGCGTAGGCTGTGCACAGGAGTGAGAGTTTTTTTATTCTGAGAAATTTGAGTCATGTAAAAGTGTTTATAAATACAGTTTTTGCTCATGAATGTACTGTGTATTTACCAGTGAATTATTGCATTTTGCTGGGAAACGTTTTTATGAGCTGTGTGGCTTAACAAATATATTTATTTGAGTTTTGTATTTTTATTTTCTTTATTTAAAAAGATAGCCCAACTGTTGTCCAGAGTCCACATCACCGAGTTTTAGTTTATTTTATTGCATAATGAGAGGCTGGAGGTTAAGGACAGAACTCGAGGCAAATACTATATTGTTTTGTTCACACTGAATTGTGCTAACCCCTCAAAATTCTAACGTTAACGCTGCTTTATTTTTTTAAATGCAGTGGGGGAATAAAGTACCCACAAAAAATTTTTGCTGTGTCCAGCAAAACATGCATTTGCATAAAGCAAGCATATTTGTCCACTTCCACTCCCCAAAAACTTGAAAAATATCCCTTTGATGCATTTAGAACAGATAAAAAATGTGATTAATTTGCGATTAATCATGATTCAATATTTTAATCGAGTGAGAGCCCTAGTTTTTAGGGGGGGAAAACTGAGGTTTTGTTTTTGGTACAAGGGTGGGGGGGTTTTTTGTTTTTTTTTAAATATATAAAACACATATTTTCCTATCTTAGCGCTGTCGCCTCACAGCAAGAAGGTCCGGGTTCGAGCCCTGTGGCCGGCGAGGGCCTTTCTGTGCGGAGTTTGCATGTTCTCCCTGTGTCCGCGTGGGTTTCCTCCGGGTGCTCCGGTTTCCCCCACAGTCCAAAGACATGCAGGTTAGGCTAACTGGTGACTCTAAGGCCAAGTTTACATTAGACCGTATCTGTCTCGTTTTCTTCACAGATGCACTGTCCGTTTACATTAAAACGCCTGGAAACGCCGGGAAACGGGAATCCGCCAGCGTCCACGTATTCAATCTAGATCGTGTCTGGTCCGGTGCTGTGTAAACCTTGAGAATACGCGGATACGCTGTGCTGAGCTCTAGCTGGCGTCGTCATTGGACAACGTCACTGTGACATCCACCTTCCTGATTCGCTGGTGTTGGTCATGTGACGCGACTGCTGAAAAACGGCGCGGACTTCCGCCTTGTATCACCTTTCATTAAAGAGTATAAAAGTATGAAAATACTGCAAATACTGATGCAAATACTGCCCATTGTGTAGTTATGATTGTCTTTAGGCTTGCCATCCTTCCACTTGCAAGTGGTAAGTGACGCGCATGCCCGACATGCACTGGAATCACACACACAGCGGCTCAGTCCTGAATTACTGCTTGTGCGCTATACTCGCGCGCTGTGTGAGCTGCGCAGGGCCGGAGTGCGCACCCTCCAGAGGGCACTCGCTGTTCAGGGCGGAGTGATTTGGAGCGCAGGATGCCTGCGGAGCCGAGCGTATCCGTGTATTGGCGTTGCTATGTGTACGCGAATCGTGTATTGGCGTTGCTGTGTGCACTAATCATTTTAAAAACGTTAATCTGATGATCCGCTGATACGGTCTAATGTAAACCCCACCTAAATTGACCGTAGGTGTGAATGTGAGTGTGAATGGTTGTCTGTGTCTACTGTATGTGTCAGCCCTGTGATGTCCTGGCAACTTGTCCAGGGTGTACCCCGCCTTTCGCCCGTAGTCAGCTGGGATAGGCTCCAGCTTGCCTGTGACCCTGTAGAACAGGATAAAGCGGCTACAGATAATGAGATGAGATGAGATGAGATTTTCCTATCAGCAAGGGGCCTGACTTATTTTAGCAAGGTTTATCCATTAAAGCAGCCTAGAGGAAGTTAGCCAGTTTTTCTTTTCATGGTCCCTTCTGTCACGTTTCTTTCAAATATTCTGGTGCTCCAGTGGAGAACAGAATTACGGGATTGCTTCCTCTGATAAAGACAAACAGCACGTGCTTGAACTTAACTCCATTTAAATAAACAAACAATCAGAAGACTGCTGTCCTCATGGCTGTATTTTGCATATCTGTGAACAGAAACACACACCAAAAATACTGCCTACGTAGACACCGTCCTCCCAAATAGACTGCATGTTCTGTTTGTTCTGTTTTGTACTGTATCAGTGATTTATGAATCTTGCATTTGGGAACACCGCTTAAAATCAAGAACGATGCGCTTTGTACTTTGGGAAGCACAAATAAGTGTGAAGAGATTGTGTCATTGGAAATGATATTTCATGATCAGGACACTATGACAAATGAGTTTATTTTTATCAAATGACCTACATTATAAAATGAACGATTGAAACGGCTGACTTTTGTTTGAAATGAATTGTCTAAGCACTAAACCATGCATTGTAAGAAAATGAATCAACTCCAGGTGGTGTGATGAAGCCGTTATCATCTTGAAGTTGATACTTTGTAGAGCCACCTTTTGCTGCAATTACAGCTGCAAGTCTCTTGGGGTGTGTCTCTATTAGCTTAGCACATCTAGCCACTGGGATTGTTGCCCGTTCCTCAAAGCAAAACTGCTCCAACTCCTTCAAGTTAGATGGGTTGCGTTGGTGTTCAGCAATCTTCAAGTTATGCCACAGATTCTCAACTGGATTGAGGTCTGGGCTTTGACTAGGTCATTCCAAGACATTTAAATGCTTCCCTTTAAACCACTCCAGTGTAGCTTTAGCAGTATGTTTAGGGTCATTGTCCTGCTGGAACGTGAACCTTCGTCCCAGTCTCAAACGTCTGGCTGACTCAAACAGGTTTTCCTCCAGAATTGCCCTGTATTTAGTGCCATCCATCTTTCCTTCAGTCCTGACCAGCTTTCCTGTCCCTGCAGATGAAAAATATCCCCACAGCATGATGCTGCCACCACCATGCTTCACTGTAGGAATGGTGTTCTCAGGATGTTGTGTTTGTGTCACACGTGGCATTTCCCATGATGGCCAAAAAGTTACATTTTGGTCTCATCTGACCAGAGAATCTTCTTCCATGTGTTTGGGGAGTCTGCCACATGCTGCTGGGTAAACGCCAAACATGTTTTCTTAAGCAATGAATTTTTTTCTGGCCACTCTTCCATAAAGCCCCGCTCTGTGGAGTGTACGGCTTAAAGTGGTCCTATGGACAGATGTTCCCATCTCCGCTGTGGATCTTTGCAGCTCCTGCAGTGTTATCTTTGGTGTCTTTGTTGTATCTCTGATTAATGCCTCCTTGCCCGGTCTGTGAGTTTTGGTGGGCGGCCTTCTCGTCAGGTTTGTAGTAGTGACATTCTTTCCGGTTTGCTATAATGGATTTAATGGTGCTCCCTGGGATATTCAAAGTTTTGGGATTTTATTTATTTATTTATTTATTTATTTATTTATAACCCAACCCTGAACCATACTTCTCAACTTTTTGTCTCTGGCCTGTTTGGAGGCTCCTTGGTTTTCATGTTGCTTGCTTAGTGTTGCAGAGTCAGGGTCCTTCCAGAACAGGTTGATTTCATCATGTGACAGATCATGTGACACTTTGCATGCAAGTGGATCTTAATCAACTAATTATGTGACTTATGAAGTGAATTGGTTGGACCAGCTCTTATTTAGGGGTTTCATACCTATGCACACACTAGATTTCTGTGCACCTTTAAAGTGGTCGGCGTGTTGTGTAAATCAAATGGTGCTAACCCTCCAAAAATCCATTTTAATTCCAGCTTGTAATGCAACACAACAGGATAAACACCAAGGGGGATGAATACTTTTGCAAGACATACCTTTTTTTAATTTATATTTAATAGTGCTGTCAAGCGATTAAAATATTTAATCGCGATTAATGTCGCGACTGTCATAGTTAACTCGCGATTAATCGCAATTTAATCGCACATTTTTGTCACATGAAAAACCATTGTAATTCTCTTAGCATAAAAAAGTGAATGGGCTTGCTTTGTACCAATTTTTTTTTTTTTTTATTGCAGAGCATAACACGTCTTGTCACAGCCACTGACATCCATAACTTCCATATTAGATGAGAAAACCAAGGGATGAAAAATAAAGTGCATATCACTGTAAAAATAAAAAAATGTTTTATTTTACTCTTCATTAGTTTCTTTTGAAGAGAAGTATTTGCCATAAAAGAAGAAAAAAATAAAAACATTCATCATACGTTCAAAAACGTTCATCATAGTGTGGCACTGTATTCTCTAATTCTCACTGCTTATAACTCTACACCCCCCCGGTGGAGATGAGCTGGGAAACTGAAGACTGAAGGAACAGTATTGAAAAGTATTTTTCCAGTCTCACCTGTGAAAGGTAATCCCATGTGATCTCGTTTGGACGGTAAACCTGTTGGTACAGTTAAACGCAGCACATGAATGAGGCATCTTTATTCTCGGCTACTGTCTAGACGCTATACCAGAGACGGTTCAAGAATCTCCACTTTGTCCCATCCAATATGGCGGCGAGGATGTTTATATGTCTATGCCTCTCTCCATCACTCACACGTACTCTTATTGAAGCAGCGCGCGACAAGCCTCAACAGGAACTACGGGTGACTCGCAGGGCCAAATTAGAATTTGCGTTAACGGCACTATTTTTTTAAAATTGCGTTAAATTGAGAACGCGTTATTATCGCGTTAACTTTGACAGCACTAATATTTAAGCCTCGGTCACAACCGGCCGTACGTGCTCCTACGGCTGGTCTACGTGCAAAAAAACGCAAGAAACGCACGGAGGGCGCGCGCGTGACGTGCTGATTTTTGAGCCGTAGACCGGCCGCAGAGGTTCTTTGTCATGTCAAACAAACTCTACGGGTGCTTCCGTTTTTTTCAGGTTACAAGACAAACTTACGGCCAACGTGCGTCTTTCTCCACGAACAAAAAAAACGCAGCAATTTGGGAAACGCCAAAAAATCGTGCGTCCGGTTGTGACCTAGGCTTTACAGATAACATTAGAGTTTAATTTAACCCAACAGTTGACTTTAGTTTTAGTCGTCATTTATGTTATAGCAGCTACAGTCATTCCTTCCCTAGCCTCTCCCACCTACGATAACGTATTAAACATGCACATCATCGTCAGTGATTTGAGTTACAGCTGGTAGTACTGCCACAGCTGCTTTTAGAAAACAAATCAACACCTGAGCAATGAGAATCCAGAACGTCGGAGTGCTATGGTGTCAGTCTTAAACTGTACACTGCCTTTTGCTTGTTGCAGCGTGTGCTTGTGCTGAGGTATGCAACTTTTGGCTGCAGAGAATGTCGTATGACAGTTGGATCACATGCTCTGTGTGTGTGTGTGTGTGTGTGTGTGTGTGTGTGTGTCTCTTTCTCTGCAGGCATGTGACAAAATGAAAGAGAGCCAGTCATGTGATGTTTGACTTCTGTCCAATCTGTCATCAGATAGATAAGAAAGCACTTCCTTACATGCTAAAACAACCCTTTTGACTCTGTTTTGTGTGTGTATCTCGTAAGTTTGTATGAAGTTAAAGACAGAAAAAGGTGAAGTATGTGTTAGTGTAGGTGTCTGGTGTTGTGTCAGTCCGACTTCAAGATGAAGATTAAAAGTCAGAGGAAATGCAGCTCAGTGCCATGGTCAAATATGGACATTTTGCATGACAGGTATTGTGCGTGTGTGTGTGTGTGTGTGTGTGTGTGTGTGTGTGTGGTGTTTAGTGTAATGATTTGTGGTGCTACAACCTGAATAATAAATAGAAATTTGCACAGCAGCTATGTTTAACAACTTTGCTTTTAACCAGTTAGAGATTAACTTGTGAAAAATAGAATTCCAACAACAATCTGAGACGCTTGTTATCTAATTTGAAAGCCAGCCTGTGTTGTGTAAGGAGTAAAACATGATGGTGTAAACGTCAAGTCAACAACGAAGTGTTATTTCTGTTATTATACCATAGCTGTTTGCTAACGATGTTATGTATTGTTTATTAATAATTTGTTACTAATGCTGTACCTTTTTTTTTTTTTAATCCAAATGTCCACAGAACAAGTCATTCCCTCAACAGCCTCTTTTTTTTTTTTCTCCCTAATAAGATAAAAACGCAGCTTGCCACGTTACTGAGAAACACCTTCGTAATGCAATGTGAAGTCCTCTGTGCTGAAGGCTTGTGTTGCAGATGCTTCACATCCAGGCGCTTAATTTAACTTTGTGGAAGGAGTCTCCAGTGTCGGCGCTAAAGCCGTAGCTCGGTTTTCATACGTGGAAACGTCTTTAGTGCAAACAGAGTTGTTAGTGCTTTACGGTTTCTCTTTAACATGACGGGGGGGGAATAGGCTGGTGAGGGAACGACTGTTTATCGCAGCTGTAATGTCAGTGAGAACAGGAGCTCGCTTGGAAATTCCACAACATTCAACATAACTAAAAAGAAAATGTAGAGGTTTTTTTTGTGTGTGTGTTTTTTTTAAGCTCCCCGACCGTAGTGCGGTGAGCTATTGCTGTCACGCGGCGTCCAACGTCCATCCACAATTCACAAAAATTGCTACTCTTTGA
The DNA here is from genome assembly GCF_027579695.1 of Neoarius graeffei. Taxonomy (NCBI): domain Eukaryota; kingdom Metazoa; phylum Chordata; class Actinopteri; order Siluriformes; family Ariidae; genus Neoarius; species Neoarius graeffei. The sequence continues at coordinate 29,833,120 of NC_083571.1, read as the reverse complement.
GTTTTCAATGGATTTTGTTTGGAAGATCGAATCAGTCTGCACAAAAGTTACTCCCTGATTTTATGATTTCTCATTAACAAAGTCGCTAATTAGGCCGATTAATGAACTTTCAGGAAAATCGCTACTCTTCTGTGAGTTTTCAGTGGATTTTGATTCTGATTATTTTGTTTGGAAGATCAAATTGTTCTCAGGAAGAGCAGCTTGGCTAATTATAAACAAGTCTGGTTTGTCATGGTACAGCCATGTGAGCTACTGCGTCACTGACAGGGTTTTTTTTGTTGTTGTTGTTTTAAACGAACAGAAACATTACGTTGGTATTGACATTGCTGTAATATATGAGGAATAAAACATTTCTGGACATGGTATTGTTGGAAAAACATCAGTGTGGTCACAATCATTGATTATTTTCATATTAGCATTAGGTGTTTTTATTTTTCAAAACACACGCACAGAAAAAAAAAAAAAACTTACTGTGGTGGAAATAGTGTAAACAGGTGCTCATATCAGATCTGCTCACAGCTAAAACATCTCTCCAGGCACTTGAGTTATTTAAAATGGAGGTTTGTGGCTTAACAAAATCATCACGGCTAAGCTAATCACCTGTTCATGAATACTTTATTACTGTATTAGCTTTCAAACATCTGACTGTCTTTAGGAAACGGTCGTGGCAGTGTGCTGATCAGTTCATTATTAACCACCATGTTGAAAAGCTGACTGTTGGTGGATCTTTAATAACTGTCTTGCCTAAAGCTTGCTTTTTCCTTTAAATCATACTTGATACTCGCGAGCAAGTTGGATGCTAGCTAGCGGTCAAAGCTGCTATGATTTTGTGAAACACACAGGAGATAAATCGCATTCGGGCCCAGTAATACATTAGAAACCAAGTAATAAATTTTAAAATAAATGACGTTTGAGCATTCATTAATTAGCACAGAACACTGGTGTGCTTTCTGAAGGAAACGCCTCATGCTAGCATTAGTTAGCAATTAATTACCAGAGCGCTAGCGGTGGTGAGCGGAAGTGACTAAAGTGTCGCATCACATTTACAAAATGTATTTGTGTGTTTACGACTGTCAAAATACTGTTTTAGTTTGACGTATTTAGTTGTGGTGGTGTTTTATTTTGATATATTTATCTCATCTCATCATCTCTAGCCGCTTTATCCTGTTCTACAGGGTCGCAGGCAAGCTGGAGCCTATCCCAGCTGACTACGGGCGAAAGGCGGGGTACACCCCGGACAAGTCGCCAGGTCATCACAGGGCTGACATATAGACACAGACAACCATTCACACTCACATTCACACCTACGGTCAATTTAGGCTACATCCACACGGCAACGAGATTTTATTTAAAAAAATATCGCGTCCACATGGGCAACGGATCAGTAAAATATCAGGTACATATGGCAACGCAATGCTTGCTGAAAACGATGCAATACACATGCCACACCACTAGGGGCGGTGTAAGACAGTCCCATCGGAGACACCAGAACAATAGAAGAAGTAAACGCATGCGCATAAACCCCTTCTTCTACCCGGCGTGAAGCACTCACAGGAACAAACACACAACAACAAGAAGAAGATGGCTGCGACTACGCGAGGAAATCGTGCCTTCTGTGTGTACAAATTAGTTTTGTTAGTGTGCATAGTTTATCACTTAAATTTTCTTATTGTGTGTGAACATTTTGAAAAAAAATTTATATAATTTATATAACTTTTTATATTGTGTGTGAACATTTTGAAAAGCAGTCTTATCCAATAAAAAAAAAGAAATTCAAGAAATGGTTCAGTTACTTGTTTATTTAAAAGAAAAGCTGTATACAAAAGTGAATGCAATGCAGTGGTTCATACAAAACAGCGAGTGCGCTGCTTGTTCTAGTCATGTGGTTGTGACGTCATCGTAAACAAATCCATTCTACTCATCCAGACGACTTCGCAACGGCGCCGTCGCCAGATTTTTCCACTCTGGAACCCGTTCTCAAAAAATATCGTGGGGCACCCAAAACGCCGGTGCCGTGTGGACGCCAGGCCGAAACAATAAACAATTTTATCAGATTCACCTGAATCCGTTGCCGTGTGGACAGGGCCTTAGAGTCAGCAGTTAACCTAACCTGCATGTCTTTGGACTGTGGGGGAAACCGGAGCACCCGGAGGAAACCCACGCGGACAACATGCAAACTCCACACAGAAAGGCCCTCGCCGGCCACGGGGCTCGAACCCGGACCTTCTTGCTGTGAGGCGACAGCGCTAACCACTACACCACCATGCCGCCCTGATATATTTATATTTGGGCTAATTTGTACAATGGACTAGAAACAGATTCTGGGTTTTGTTTTGTTTTTTAACCTCAGTGAGCCTCGGATAAACTTGGAAGAGTTGATGAATTAAACTGTGTGTGATGGTGTTTTTTTTTTTTTTACAGCTTTTATCTGATCAGAAGAGCCAAAATATTTGTATTTGGTTGCTAGGTTCGGGTTGAGTGTCGACAAAGGCATAGCAGTAATCGTGTTATTGTTTTGTGTGTATGACTCGTTAGTCATATGCACAGTTTCCTCATAGCTAGTGGAAAGGAGGGTGTGGCCGTCTTAGGAAACAGCCTGATGCCTTTTGTATGACACACTCGAGATGATGAGTGTGTGCCTGTGAATGTGGTCATGTGACTCACTGCTGATCATGTGACCTGAAGAGGATGTCGAAGCAAAAACCACTTTGTGGTTTTTGAGAAAGTGCGTGTGTGCGCACTCAATTTTTGTGGCTGCCTGTGTGTGAGAGTCCTTCCGAGTGTGTGGTGGCAGTACCAGCCCAAGCAAGTGTTGCACGCGTGCGCACACACACACACACACACACAGTGTGTGTGTGAGGATAAAGAGACCTTGTGTGTGCGTAGGGAAAACGTTGCCTATCCGAAGCAGGGTATTGTTCTGCAGCTGGGCGAGTGTCTTGCATACACACTTTGTGAACTAAGCTTAGAAATATAATAACACATGCGCACACACACACGACTCTTAATAGAAAATCGTGATGGCACGCTCTCAAAGAAGAAGGGTTGCTTTTAAGGACTAGAACTGTGTGTGTGTTCTGCTACTGATGCAGCACAATTTTAATAGAAACATGTGGGAAAAGAGGAAGCGGTCCAGCCAACCTCGCTCCAGCTTCTTTTCGGCAGCAGCGAACACAAGTTCATGTGGGTGGATGGGTGGGTGGTGTGGGTGTGCGAGACAAGTCTGAAAGCCCAAAATGGGCGTTCAGTGACCAGACAGGATGGAAAGCAGGTACTGTTTGTTTGTGAGAGAGGAAAGGAGAGGGGCATTGAAAACTGAGCGAGTGTGCATTCTAGAAACAGGTTGCTGTGTTTTTAATGCATTCTGTAGTCATTATCACATTTTGCATTGTGTATTTGTGCATTAATGTTTGCATATCAAAACAATATTTGAGTTGATTTTTACTGATAGATTGAATTACGTTGCATTTTATTTGTATAGCTCTTCATCCCCATGCAGCTTTTTACGGATATAGATTTGTTACTGCTGTGCACGTTTAATTAACATGTTTGATGCATTGCACAGTTTTCTTTCCAAGACGTAGCCGATGTGATGTCTCAAATTGTTTTAGTTTGTTTCTGGTACGTCTCCTACTAGCTGCATTTTTAAACATACTAACTTGTAAATGTGTGTGAGGCGTGAGCACATTAACAAACAATACTTTTATCATGTTTGAAAAGTAACTGGATGAATTTGTAACCATCTCTGTCTCTACCACCCCATCAGTTGGGCTTCTGCGGAGTTTGATCTCGCACAAATCCGACTGATCGTGTATCAGGATTGTGAAAAGAGGGGTCGCCAAGTTCTGTTTGACTCCAAGGCTATACGGAAGCTGGACCCATCTGAACTGGTATGTAGTGCAACTGTGTGTGTGAGTGAGAGAGATTTATATGCTGTTTCAAGAAGTCACATGTTCTGCAATTGCCCCCTTGCTTGGATCTTATGACAGGTGTGACTACTCTGCAAACTGGGTCAAAGTGTGTGTGTGTGTGTGTGTGTGTGTGATGCACGCACACAGATTGGAATCCTGATTTAGGAACTTTTAGTTTAAGTGCCTTTTATTCTACTTGTTCATCTCATTTTTGCAGTCAGTGTACATTGACGGGGCGAATCTTAATTATTAATTATAATAATTAGACAGTGATTACTAATAACTAATTATAGCATAAGTACTTATAGGCATGTTGAGATTCCCTGTACAATTTTATAATTTCTAGAATAATTTAATAATTATGTATTAATTTTGTTTTGGGGCCGTTTTTGTCTTTTTTTTTTTTTTTTTTTAAATATCCAAAATCTAGTTTTAGCTCCATTTTATTGAAATGACTTAAGATGGGAAAATGATTCAAATGAATGAAATGTGCAAAACTGAATATAAAAGCGTCAAGTTTTTTATCTTTGCTGGATGAATGTAAAGGCTGTATATTTTGATCGTAGTGCTGTCTAGTTGTTTTACAATTTAAGTACAAAGCCAGAAATTGAATCAAAAGCACACGCTGTCTATTTAAAATCCTTTTACATACATCTCTGAATGTCTTTCTCTGTTTTTCTTGTTCTCTCTCTGGATTAAAAGCGAATGAATGTGCTTTTATGATAATTTGCGGTCACATGAAGCTCTTTTTGTTCCGTTTTAAGCTGTGTGTGTGGGGGGAGGGGGGGGGGGGGGTCTTCCACTGGACAGTGACTCGACCATTTATTTCTAATTTAATTTCTCACATGCCAGATCAGTCTTTGTTCTTGTGGAATACATTAAGCACTAATAAGTGCTGAAGTACAGTTTACAGGAATAAATCTTTAATCTCATAACCTATTATTATTTTAGATGCGGTTTGTGTCTAGTCATGTGATCGTCAACTGTTGACTTGCTGCCGTTTCTCGAGCACATGGTGCATGAATCATTTTTTTGGAAATCGTAAGGATAAATAAAAAGGTCTTTTTTTTTGAATATGCAAAAAATGTTAGTATACAGTGCCTTGCAAAAGTATTCATCCCCCTTGCTGTTTGTCCTGTTTTGTCACATTACAAGCTGGAATTAAAATGGATTTTTGGAGGGTTAGCACCATTTGATTTACACAACATGCCTACCACTTTAAAGGTGCAAATTGTTGTTTTATTGTGACACAAACAATAATTAAGATGGAAAAAATAGAAATCTGGAGTGTGCACAAGTATTCACACCCCCTTTTGTATGACACCCCTAAATAAGAGCTGCTCCAACCAATTCACTTCATAACTCACAATTAGTTAAGATCCACCTGTGTGCAATCAAAGTGTCACATGATCTGTCACATGATGTCTGTATAAATCAACCTGTTCTGGAAGGACCCTGACTCTGCAACACTACTAAACAAGCAACATGAAAACCAAGGAGCCTCCAAACAGGTCAGAGACAAATGCCGCTTTTCCACTACCAACGCAGCTGAGTCAGGCTGAGCCGTGCCGTGCTGAGTTGAGCTGAGCGGGGCTGTTGGAGTTGCATTTCGACTACCACCGCGCTGAACCGTGCTGGCTGGAAGTGGGTGGACACATTGGGTGGAGTTAGCGAAAGTGGGTGGACGTCACGTGATGTCGTTAGGCGGCACAAACAGTGACATCAGTGATCTTTTAAGCGGTAGTCTCATGACCCGGATAGTAAACAATAAACATGGAGGACATGAAGTCGTTAGTGTTGCTGGTCTTGGTGCTGTGGCTTGTTGTTACTGACAACGCCAACAGATACTGGCAAGAGCGTATAGATGAGGCGAGGCGCATAAGGCTTCAGAAATTCTCGTAATTCTTCTTCTTCCGGGTTTACGGTGTTTACAGATCCCAGCGTGCTCGCGGGGCGTGTGTGGGCATGTGAGGACACTCCTCCTCACCAATCAGTGCACAGGGGAGTGTCTCCTCACGCCCCCAGCCTCACTCAGCTTGGTTTGGCTCGCTTCAGCCCCACTCCAAAACCGTGCGAGTTTTGGGTGCTAAGCAGGGCTGAAGCGAGCTGAGTCGTGCTGTTCTTAGATAGTCGAAACGCGAGTCGTGTCGGGCTGAAGTGAGCTGAAAAAGGGTAGTGGAAAAGGGCCAAAAGTTGTGGAGAAGTATAGATCAGGGTTAGGCTGTAAAAAATATCCCAAACTTTGAATTAGGGCTGTGCGATATGGGAAAAAAATGAGTATCCCGATACATTTTCTCTATTTCACGATATACGATATACATCTCGATATATTGAAATCTCCTCTAAAGGACCCCATGAAATCTAACTTTTACTCTTTACTGTTTTCACTACAGTCCCTGCAGATTAAATAACATTCTTGGTTAACTTTACAGGTGGTTTTCAACAACACATTTTAAATTTTCATGTTAGTGATTAATCACAATTGAATTGAAATAAGACTATTTTTATTCAACAAAGCTGTGGCACAAACTGCAAAAACAATCTTGAAAATTGCAACGAAGGGGCAACACAATACAGAGCTGCTCAGAGCTCAAACCAATAAAGTGCAAACTCAACACTGAGAAAGACATTTAGCCTAAATAAGAAAAGTGCTCTTTCATTAAATTATTTAAAAAAATAGATCTCCAAGCTATTAACCTGACTACTGAGAACCACTGGAACATTCACAATAGAAAGAGAGATTGAGAGAGAGAAGAGAGAGATCTGCAAAACATAATTTTTCTCTTTGCACACTTTTGAACTGAATGTTTTCTGGCTCTGCCTCTCAGATGTGTATAATTCCGGCATTGTGGGTGGTAAAAGAGAGCAACTGGACTTGCTTGAAGATTCATGAAGACGTTTCACCTCTCGTCCGAAAGGCTTCTTCAGTTCTGTCTGACTAGTAGGGAGTTAGTTGGGGAAACTAAACAACCGCTCCACAGGCGTATGGCTCAACACAGGAGAGCCAGTTCCTCAGGCCAGGACTCCGCTGTCTATCTTCATCTTAACAACAAAGGACACTCATTTCAGGATTGCAACGTACGCATTTTAGCCAGAGAGGATCGTTGGTATGAGCGAGGAGTTAAAGAAGCCATTTTTGTTAACCTGGAACGGCCATCACTGAACAGAGGTGGGGGTCTAAGACATCATTTATCAGCCACCTACAATGCAGTCCTTGGCACACTTCCCAGACAACTGAATGCACACCAAAACCCAGCTGTTTTCAGTGACTCACAAGAGGACAGAGAGAATCAGCATTCCATTGATCACCTTAACGGGCAATCCATTGATCACCCAAACGACTCTCGAGGCCGTTCACATCCAGCCCCCAGTGACCCACACCAACAGGATGACTCAATGACACCTTAGGCTACGTTTACACTAGACCGTATCTGTCTCGTTTTCTTCGCGGATGCACTGTCCGTTTACATTAAACCGCCTGGAAACGGGAATCCGCCAGCGTCCACGTATTCAATCCAGATCGTGTCAGCTCCGGTGCTGTGTAAACATTCAGAATACGCGGATACGCTGCGCTGAGCTCTAGCTGGCGTCTCATTGGACAACGTCACTGTGACATCCACCTTCCTGATTCGCTGGCGTTGGTCATGTGACGCGACTGCTGAAAAACGGCGCGGACTTCCGCCTTGTATCACCTTTCATTAAAGAGTATAAAAGTATGAAAATACTGCAAATACTGATGCAAATCCTGCCCATTGTGTAGTTATGATTGTCTTTAGGCTTGCCATCCTTCCACTTGCAAGTAGTAAGTGATATGCGCTGGAATCACACACACAGCGGCTCAGTCCCGAATCGTGGCTTGTGCACTTCACTCGCGCGCTCTGTGAGCTGCGCAGGGCCGGAGTGCGCACCCTCCAGAGGGCACTCGCTGTTCAGGGCGGAGTGATTTGGAGCGCAGGATGCCTGCGGAGCCGAGCGGAGCCGCGTATTGGCGTTGCTGTGTGCACGGCTAACGGTTTTAGTGTAAACGCGAATCGTTTTAAGAACGTTAATCTGATGATCCGACGTAATGTAAACGTAGCCTTAGATGAGCTTTTCATCCATGAGAGGATAAATACCTGATACTCCCTACTAGTCAGACAGAACTGAAGAAGCCTTTCGGATGAGAGGTGAAACGTCTTCAAGAATCTTCAAGCAAGTCCAGTTGCTCTCTTTTACCACCCACAGTTACTATGACCTGGATGACTGAGAATCTTCACAGACACAATTCCGGCATTGCCTTCTCTGTAAAATGTCTGTGACCAGGCAACTCATTTGGGATTGAGTGTGTTTGGTAATTTTTGGAAGCCTGGTTTTTCCACTATACTAATTGGGATCATGTCTTCGGCAATGAAGTTAGTGATTTGCATCCGTTATAGCTCTCCATCTCTGACTCGTTTTCTCATATGGGGTGGCTTTGGAGAATGAGGCCGCTATGGTCATTTGTTTAGCTTGGGGGGTTAGTTCGTGGGCAAATAGTTCGGAGTTTAAGAGACTCTTCGTACTGTACCGGGTGAGTTTTCAGGTGATGGAACATATTTGTAGTGCTGCTGCCTTTCGTGATGACAGTTGGTTTTTTTTTGTTTGTTTTTTTTGCACACTTTACAAACTGGCATTTGCTGTTCCACATCCTCCTCGCGATATCCAAAAAAATGCCAGATGACTGACCCCTTACTAGTTCTTTTAGGAACCAATTCGTCCGCTTCCATTTTTAATTTGTCGCTGAAATTGACAGAGCTTACATGGTAGCCTATGCAGCACCAGCAATTGCACGAACTGAGTCAGCGCTGTAAACCGAAACTAGAAAATCTTCCCACAAGTTCCTTTCAGCACCGAGATGTCGCCCGGGATTGGTTGGCGAGTGCGTGATGGGTTTTTTTTTTTTTAAACCCTTAGGCAGCCTCTCACGTTACTGCCTGAGGGACAGGGAGAAAACCACCGGAAAACGTTTTAAACAAACGCAACAAACACGAAACAAACGCAAGTCGGAAGATGACCATAAAATACTCGATAATTACGATATAATAATTTTATGTATCTCACACAGAATTTTCGGAGGTATATCGAGTATATTTGATATATCGCACAGCCCTACTTTGAATATCCCAGGGAGCACCATTAAATCCATTATAGCAAAATGGAAAGAATATGGCACCACTATAAACCTGACAAGAGAAGGCCGCCCACCAAAACTTACAGACCAGGCAAGGAGGGCATTAATCAGAGATGCAACAAAGACACCAAAGATAACACTGAAGGAGCTGCAAAGATCCACAGCAGAGATGGGAGTATCTGTTCATAGGACCACTGTAAGCCGTACACTCCACAGAGAGGAGCTTTATGGAAGAGTGGCCAGAAAAAAGTCCTTGCTTTAAAAATTATGTTTGGAGTTTGCCCAAAAGCCTGTGGCAGACTCCCCAAACACATGGAAGGTCAAATGAGAGAAAATTTTAACTTTTTGGCCATCATGAGAAATGCCATGTGTGGCACAAACCCAACACCCTGAGAACACCATCCCTACAATGAAGCATGGTGGTGGCAGCATCATGCTGTGGGGATATTTTTCATCTGCAGGGACTCGAGCTGGTCAGGACTGAAGGAAAGATGGTTGGCACTAAATACAGGGCAATTCTGGAGGAAAACCTGTTTGAGTCGGCCAGAGGTTTGAGACTGGAATGAAGGTTCACGATCTTGAAGGACAATGACCCTTGGTTCATTGCTAAAGCTCCACTGGAGTGGTTTAAAGGGAAGCATTTAAATGTCTTGGAATGGCCTAAACAAAGCCCAGACCTCAATCCAATTGAGAATCTGTGACATAACTTGAAGATTGCTGTACACCAACGCAACCCATCTAACTTGGAGTTGGAGCAGTTTTGCTTTGAGGAATGGACAAAAATCCCAGTAGCTAGATGTGCTAAGCTGATAGAAACATATCCCAAGAGACTTGCAGCTGTAATTATAGCAAAAGGTGGCTTTACAGAGTATTAACTTTTGGGGGGGTGAATACTCCAGATTTCTGTTTTTTCATCTTAATTATTGTTTGTCTCACAATAAAACAACAAATGTGCACCTTTCAAGTGGTAGGCATATTGTATAAATCAAATTGTGCTAACCCCCCAAAAAATCCATTTTAATTCCAGCTTGTAATGCAACAAAACAGGACAAACACCAAGGGGGATGAATACTTTTGCAAGGCACTGTAAAAGGTATATTTGAATCAGTCCTGAAACAATTATGAAACTTTTGCCAATGATGACTTTATGATCCTTTTCTATGTAAGGAATAAAACATGTATTTATAGGAAAACAGTTAATGAAGGTATGGTGTGAGTTCTCGTTACCACTCTGAAGTACATCCTGAAGTTTTTTTTTTTTTTTGCTTGTACACCACAGCAATTACCAACTGTTACAATTTTTATTTATTAAATAATGACAGTCTATGATTTACATTATTGTTTATAGTGCATAAAATGTTAAATAAAGGTTAACCGTTTAGTTCCTGTTAGTACTTTTATTAGCAGAGCTCAAGCAGAGCACCATACCTAAGAAAAAATTATAAGCCCATCGAGTCAATTTTTTGTGGTTTGTCCATGTACGTGTACCACCACTCGTACACACCGCCTAGTGGTCAGTGTTGGTAATTACCACTCATACACACCGCCTAGTGGTCAGTGTTGGTAATTACCACTCATACACACCGCCTAGTGGCCAGTGCTAGCCAGTAAAGAAATAAAACAAAAGAGACTGGCTACGATACAAGAGAATTCTACAACCCAGAAACAGATGGGAGCTCCGCTTTTAGGCAGTGCCTAAATCTATATATTAGCATTACAACACACAGTAACACTAGCCAGTTGTAGGAGTCTGTGAGCTTATGTATGCGGAAGAGGGCCGATAGGACGTTCCTCTGAGAGTTGCTCGTGTGGCAAAGGTTGAAAAGATGAGGTTGGCTGGTTTCATGTGTCTTGGAGAAAGCATGTGTTGGTAGGGTGTTTTTTTTTTTTTAAACAAGACTATAGACATTATATTGATTGTACAAGTTATATGTAACTGTAATGCTTAGTTGCTAGCATGTTTTTGTCCAGGGTTAGCAGTACTTGTCACGTATTCACAAACGACTTGTGTTAAAGCATATTTTACTGTCGTAATCTTTCCAAGAACTCCACGGATGCACTTATTTGTCCCGCTTAGCTAATTTGTTGGATGTTGAGCAAGTACCAGAGTGGTTGGATAGTTGAATTAGTTGGATTATTAGTTCAATAAACTTTACAGGGTAGCTGACTCTCCGAAGCAGAGCCATCTACCCCAGCAGTCTATTTTCAAAGGAAACACAGGGGTTAGTGATGGTCTTTGTAATAGTATGCAAGTAAAATGTCACCTATACAGAGCTAACCAATGAATGGAAACTTGTTTTTGCCTGCAGAATGCTGAGGAGACGATAGCCCCACCCACCCGCAGCGGTGCATGCCAAATTGGATGCAAGGCAGTCAAGCAGAAAGAAACTCCGCCTACTTATCAGGTTTGTTCATAATAAGCGCACCCAGAGAGTCACTTGTATCTGTTCTGAATTGGGTGGAAATGTAACGCGTGTGTGTGTTTTCACTCAGTACACAAGACCATCTTCCGATGTGAATATGCTTGGGGAGATGATGTTTGGCTCTGTTGCTATGAGCTACAAGGGCTCAACGCTGAAGATTCACCATATCCGGTAAGTTTAAGAATAAAACTAAGACTATTTTTATCAATAAAATCCCATTTCTACATATTTATTTAATTCATCTTCAAGCTCTTTATCAATAAGATCCAATCTGATTTTAGCATAATGATAATCAACTTTGGCAAGAAAGTCGGCTATTAACAGATTCATGGAATAAAACCAGCTTTAAAATAACACCGTGTATGGGGGCGTCGTGGCTCAGGTGGTTAAGGCGCCATACCATGAATGTGGGCGACCCGGGTTCGATTCCGGCCCGAGGTCATTTCCCGATCCCTTCCCGTCTCTCTCTCCCGCTCATTTCCTGTCTCTACACTGTCCTATCCAATAAAGGTGCAAAAAAAGCCCAAAAAAATATCTTTAAAAAAATAAAAAATAAAAAAAATAACACCGTGTGAATAATTATTAAATGTATTATGTAGTATTATTTGTAGTAAATGGGTATGTATCGTTTCACCCAATTCACAATTCGATATGATTATCAACTTAAAAGTTGTACTGCCTTTCAGATTTTTTAAGTTTAGGTCATAAAAATAATTTTCCCCAACACCCAATTATTTTTGTTTAGTGGACCAAAAGCTACTGAATTCAAATCAGACTTCCAGTTTTATTAGTTGTGGGGGGTTTTTTGTTTGTTTTTTTTAATAGAACAATTAATGAATTTAGGGCCACGTGGCCCTAAATTCTCTATTTTTTCCTGCTTCATCATGACGCAATACAAGATACTGCGTCATGCATCACGTGGTGGGCTTTCCCCGTTCGCGCAAGGCATTGTGCGATACAAATTTGAAACTGGAGAGGAAAATTGAGGATGCAAATAAACCATGAAAGACCGACTACAGTAACGGAAAGCGAGAAGAAAAGACGTTATGTTGCGAAGGAAAGGAAACGCAGGACCAAACTAATAAATATTGGCGGTCAGCTAGCACCTCGGTGTGATCAGCTGTTCGTTTAGCGACAAGATCATGAAACTGTCAGTGCACGGTCAAAGTAAACCTGCACATGCGCACACAGACTTCCTCTGTCTGCTTGACTGCACGAAGTGAGCGATTTCATGCACCTTATTTGCTCGGGAATTCACTCAAATTAAATAACTTCCCAGCCACAGAATGGCCTGGATGTTTTTTTTTTTTTAAGATATTACAGAAATAAACTTATCACAATGACCAAATTTCAGAGGGAAATAAATTTCACCGATTTTGACATCGAAAGGCCGTCTAAGTTTAAATATTCCTTTTGTTAAATTAAAAAAAAAATTCTTCTTAATAACCAACAATTATTTACCCACATTTGTAAAGGTTGGAGTAAAATAATAGCCTATTAACTAATTCTGTTTATTAAAAACAAAAACATGAATAACATACAGGCCTTTCCTTTATAAACTTTATGAACATTTGTACTTCCTCCATTTGCTTCTCTTTTCTTTATCTTTCAGCAGTCTGTAAAGAGAACCCTGATTTTCTTATTAAATTTATTTGTTCAGTCAGTCACACAACAGTACTTTCACATTTTAGTTCTGATTTTGTTTTCGTGGCATTAGAGCTGTGTTCTTTCCACTTACGGTGAAGTCACACATATTCCTGCAATTGTATTTTATTGCACCCTCTGCTGTCTAAACAACAGTTACAGCTCAGAAAAACTAAGATTGCACAGCCTGATAATAATCATGATTCGTCCTTTTTTTTTTTTTCATTTTTATGCGGTCGTCCATCCACAATTTACAAAATTTGCTGCTACTCCTCCTACAGGATTGATCGAATTTCGATCAAACTCGCATACAATGTTCCTCAGGTAGGCATGCATAAAAGTTGTCAAGATGGTGGCGCCACCTGTTATTTACGATTTTATGGGCTTCTAGGACGGTATGAGCTACAGCCTCACTGAGGCTATTTATTTTTTTGATTTGAATCCTCAAATTTGTATCGCAATTTATCGTCACATCATTACATGCCTAATAGTAGCTTTTTATTTACTGTTATTGATGGTGAATGTTATTACGTATAGTGTAATTAGTTTACAGAATGTCATTTAGATTTTAATCTAAAAATAAATATTTTGCCTACGGTAGTCCTCACATTTTGTGTGTGTGAGAGAGAGAGAGAGAGATTGTGAATTTTGAATAAGCATATTATATGAACTGGACATCTATTCATATTTAGTTTGAAATCTGAATTTATTGAAGAAATATAGATGTGTAAACATTTTAATGATGTTTCCATGCGTGTTTTGCACAGATCTCCTCCGCAGCTGATGGTCAGTAAGGTTTTCTCGACACGTTGCGGCAGCAGTAACACAGGCAGCACCAACACGTGAGTCTCTCCCATCAGCTCTTGCATTGTTTTGAGCTTCAAGCATAGCTGGGGTTCTGTTATTTTTGTTACGGTGAGTGAAACTACAACCCACCATTATCAAAGTTACAGTACAAGAAAAAGTGCAGGCTGATTTAGTTACTGTTTTAGTCACTCTTTCACCAAGGAACCTGAGAAACATTCGCTGACACTAACTAACAACAGGTCTCTCTGATGTTAGCCATCATAACTCGATAGTTTAGCGATACAAACTCAGTGGTTAATATACAGTATAGCTGTCCTAATACAAATACAAACTGCTGTAAAAAATACATTTTTTTTTCACAGTGCGGTTTCCATCAAATCCTGCGCCCTGATTGGCTGGCAAGCGGGTCTGTATCCTACGGTACGGACCCCAGTTATGGACCTCTGGCAACTCGCTCGTTCACAACAACAACAAACAACATAGAATAATTTTTGTCAACATTTATCTTATAAAAAAATATTTATTTATAAGATTTTTGTTAATCTTATAAATTTTTGCCAGTGTTTCTCAGGAGAATATCGTTAATTTTACAGCATGGATAGCGATAACGACAGTCTTCACGGTGAACGCGAGTTTTACTACCCTGAGGAAGAAGAAATAAAACATTTCAGGAGAAAGCTGAAAACCTCACTAACGCCAAGCAAAAACATGGCTGAATCCTGAATGACTCCCATTTGTATAAATAGGGGACTACATAGGCGGCAAAATGTAGTTATTTTCCTGCCATGGAAGTGCACTTGTATACCGAGGAGGAAGCCATTTGCATTACAGCCGTGAATGAGGATTCAAAATGGCAGCTGAGCTCGGTTTTCCCTTTCGGGCGCTCTCGTTTTCTGTTAGAATTTGGTAAAGAAAAAAAATATATATATTATTTACCAACTTAAGGTCGGTCTGTATGGTGAAATACCGTGACCTCAGCCCAGAGGGCCTCGGTCAGTCCTTTCAAGACCTCAGTCACGGTATTTCACGATACGGATCTCCCAGCTGGTAAATAACATATATGTATGTCACAGCAGATGGATTATAGTGATGGGGTTTCAGAGTCATTTTCACTGTTACATCTGTTTGTTTCCTAATATTACACTGTGCAAGTTAGTTAACAATAGCTAGCTATTGAGTAATGATACTCCACCCTTTGCCTCCAAAGGCAACTTATGAAGTGGACGTTTTTTGTCTCGGTGCTAAGCACATGAAATATAACTGTACTCTTTTTAACTCTGACCCTTGTTTCTGTTTCTCTAGTCTCCAGGACAGCCTTGACTCTATTAGCCAAACGTGCCCGAGTCACAGCAGCAGCATCGGTAAGACACACACCTCAGCATTTTGTTTAATGCTGTTCATTAATGCTCTTTACAGTTTAACCATATTTAGAACAGTATCATTTACAACTTGCTCCGGTGATATACCTGTAAACTACATGTTTCTACTTTACTCAGCTACAGAACAAAATAAATAAGTAAAAATCTATTCACAGAAGGGGAAAGGACATGAAATGAAAGATGCATGTGCTTCTGGTATTTTTGCTTTGCGTCAATGTTTGTAAGCCAATAGAAAACGATAAGGTGGGACTGTAGAGTTTGAGTTTAAAAAAAATTTTTTTTTTTAACCTCCTAGGACCTAGCGTCCACATACGTGGACAGCACTTTTTAGAAATTCAGAACAAGAATCTACATATGTGGACATACTTTTTCTCAAAAAGTACATCTTATCAAAGATGATGCTTAGTTTTTATTCTAATCAGGTTCTAATAAGCCCAAATAGCAAAAAGAAATAAAAAATGCATGTAAAAAAACCAGCTTGGGTCTTAGGAGGTTAAAAATGCAGGAGCCGCTAATTATTAAATAGCCTCTGTGTCAGATTTCTGCCTTGCTTTATTTTCTGGGAATGAATAAGAAGGAAATGGCCGCCTTGTTGACTGAAATTTGCAAATGTTTTTAAAACGATGTGTGAAACTAGTCAGTCAATGTGTGATGAACTTGCAAGACTCGTTTTAATGAAAGCGCCTCCTTAAACATCGGTGAAGCATGCATGTGCGTTTTTAATCAAGATCTCTCTCTTGTAGTTCATAGTAACCCTGTGGATATGCCAGGCCGTAGACACAATGAAGACAGCGACAGTGGTATCGCCCGTTCAGGTACACACACCTAAACATGTGATGAAGCAATTGAACATGCAGCATTCTTCGTTTTTTCCTATTTACGACTGACTTCAGTCATTTAAAATAATGGCTCGGTAATTTGCTGATGTTAAATATACCTGAATTCTCTCTCAACTCTTAACTGGACAGCATCACTCAGCAGCCTCCTGGCCACGCCCCTCCCCTCCCCTGGTTCGTCCTACAGCAGTGGGTGTGCCAGCAGTTACCAACGACGATGGCTTCGTAGCCAAGCAACCAGCCTACAGCATGGCCTAATCCCTCGCTGGTGAGTGGCTGTGTGAAGGATGGACGGATGGGTATAGAATCATCCTGGATAAAGGAAAAGTTCAGCTTGTGATATTAACATTTACTATCTTGAATTAGCATTTGCTGCCGTTTTCACACTTGCAGGATGATCAGTTAATTAATAAAAGCAACACACAATCAGGACAGATTGAGCTTTGATGCCAAGATAGTCAGTAATAAAATCCCTTTTTTTTTTTTTTATATAAATTCTTGAGTCTTGGTCAGAAGGTGAATTTTCTCAAACAAGAGAATTATAAAATGCTATTGAAGAAAGAAGAAAAATTGATATGATGAAGCTTTCGTTGTCAAAGATATAATATTTGTGGAAGAAGTCGACTTTCTAAAAGTCTGCTTTACACTTGTATGTGTGCGCGACAGGAGCACAGATGAAATGTTCAGCCTGTCAGACGAGAGCTGCAGCTCAAACCACGGGTTGAGTCGCAGGAAAAAGATCGCGGTCAGCATCATCATCAGCCTGCCGGAGAAAGAGGAGGAGAACCACAGCTTCCAGGAGTTCTTCTTCTCCCACTTCCCCCTGTTCGAGTCTCACATGAACAAACTCAAGACCGCCATCGAGAGGGTGAGTGCGGCACTGCGAGGTCAGACCAGGCCACCTCGGTGACCTTTAGCGACTGCAGGACACTGGAGCTCTTTGTGTTCTTGAGGCACTGTGTACTCGTCTGGAAACCGTTTATAGGACAATGACTGGTATACATGATCAGAGTTTGGTGGGATGAAAATAAGTGTGTGTGTTTTCAGGCGATGATCGCGTGTAGGAGAGTAGCAGAGCCGAGTCAGCGTGTGCAGGTGTATCTGTGTCGGGTTATGGAGGCACTGGGAGAGTTCAGGTGAGGAAAATGTTGTGCTTGGTGCACAGGACCTGAGCTACGATACGATAACTCTTCGCACAATTGTTCATGTCTGACTCCTGCCTGATCTTTGCCTCATGGACTGTACTGTTGTGATATTATCCAGGATGACCGTGTGGAACCTGTACATGGCTCCACGGATCACTGAACCCATCTGGCTGACCATGATATCCCAGAGTGCCGAGCGAAACCAGTTGTGTCAGCGCTTCCTGAGGGAGATGAGCCTGCTTATGGAGCACGGGGCCAAGAACCAGTTAGTGCACTATGGTTCAACTTGAACTTCATGTACAAATCTAGGTAATAAATGTTAACAGTGTGTTCTGTGCTCTAGGTTCCTGTCTTCTCTCCTCACTGCTGTCCTTATGTACCACCTCGCCTGGGTTCCCACAGTGATGCCTAGCAACCACCCACCAATCAGAACAGTTTACCAGAAACGCTCCTCTCAAACGGTGGACCTGCTGGCTAAGAGTCACCCATACAACCCACTGTGGGCTCAGCTAGGTACACACACACACTCCCCACTATGGATTCAGGCACACTAACTCCCTTGACTTTGTTATTCACTCCACAGTATGTGCTGTGTATAAAGTAAGCGTGTGTGTGTGTGTGTGTAGGAGATCTGTATGGTGCTTTGGGTTCTCCTGTTCGAGTGTGTCGCACTGTGGTCGTTGGACGCCGGCGCGAGCTGGTGCAGCGCGTCCTCTACGTTCTCTCCTACTTCATCCGCTGCTCTGACCTCCAAGAAAACGCACTTCCTCAAGCACAGACAGACAGTCCTGTCAATCCGTGCCCTTCTCAAACCACTAGCCCCACCCCCTGCTCTGAGAGGACCAATAAGAAGCCACTCGTCTGTGAGTCCGAGGCTACAAAGTCCACCCATAACCCCGAAAGGACCAATGATAAAATGCTAACAGCCGACACAAAACCTACACACCCGGCTTTCTTTTCAGAAGGGACCAGCACAGAAGTAGGTGATTCCAAATCGGCTGACTCCTCCCCCTTTTCTGAAATGGTTACTGATAGACTGGAATGTACTCAGGAATGCTCAGGAGAGACGGTACAAGAGAACATCTCGGCTAATCCGAGCCCTCCTGCGCAAAGGGTGCGGTTTACGATTGGCAGTCCAAAGGAGGCAGAAAACGACAGACATCAAGATAGGACACAACCTGGGTGTAGGCGGGCCTTACACAGGAAGATGCCAAATAGGCTTTTAACAGACAGCTTGGACAGCTCGGACGAGGAGGAACTGTCACACAGGCAGACGTGCACAGGAAACGAAATGCAGCAACATGAACTACCGCTCCCAAGGTAACAACAAACGCAAACCGTATTTATACAATGAATACGTTTTCAGGACATTAAAAGACAGTGTACATTACAGTGATGGTTGTATTCAAATATCGCAATTATTACACCACACCTTGATTTCAGTGTGTTTTTATTATAGTAGTGTCGTTTAACACTAACACACAGACAATCCTGCATAGTTGACGCACCCAGACAACACCAGTCTTTTCAGAATGAAAAACAGGAAGGTACAGTGCCTTGAGTAACTCTCGGTATGATGCTCCCACCACCATGCTTCACTGTGGAGATGGTGAGCAGCATTGGGTTTGTGCCAAGGTCAAAAAGTGCCATTTATACCAAAGAGCCTTTTTCGACATGTTTGCTGAGTGTCCGTAGTGCCTTTTGGCAAACTCCAAACAGGATTTCATATAGATCACAACTTTTCCATAAAGCCCAGGGTCTGGTTGTTGCGTTAACAGCTTCCAGTTGCTTTTCTCATTCATCTTTTTACAATCCTGATTCCAAAAAAGTTGGGACAAAGTACAAATTGTAAATAAAAACGGAATGCAATGATGTGGAAGTTTCAAGATTCCATATTTTATTCAGAATAGAAGATAGATGACATATCAAATGTTTAAACTGAGAAAATGTATCATTTAAAGAGAAAAATTAGGTGATTTTAAATTTTATGACAACAACACATCTCAAAAAAGTTGGGACAAGGCCATGTTTACCACTGTGAGACATCCCCTTTTCTCTTTACAACAGTCTGTAAACGTCTGGGGACTGAGGAGACAAGTTGCTCAAGTTTAGGGATAGGAATGTTAACCCATTCTTGTCTAATGTAGGATTCTAGTTGCTCAACTGTCTTAGGTCTTTTTTGTCGTATCTTCCGTTTTATGATGCGCCAAATGTTTTCTATGGGTGAAAGATCTGGACTGCAGGCTGGCCAGTTCAGTACCCGGACCCTTCTTCTACGCAGCCATGATGCTGTAACTGATGCAGTATGTGGTTTGGCATTGTCATGTTGGAAAATGCAAAGTCTTCCCTGAAAGAGACATCCTCTGAATGGGAGCATATGTTGTTCTAGAACCTGGATATACCTTTCAGCATTGATGGCGTTTTTCCAGATGTGTAAGCTGCCCATGCCACATGCACTAATGCAACCCCATACCATCAGAGATGCAGGCTTCTGAACTGAGCGCTGATAACAACTTGGGTCGTCCTTCTCCTCTTTAGTCCGAATGACACGGCGTCCCTGATTTCCATAAAGAACTTCAAATTTTGATTCGTCTGACCACAGAACAGTTTTCCACTTTGCCACAGTCCATTTTAAATGAGCCTTGGCCCAGGGAAGACGTCTGCGCTTCTGGATCATGTTTAGATACGGCTTCTTCTTTGAACTATAGAGTTTTAACTGGCAACGGCGGATGGCACGGTGAATTGTGTTCACAGATAATGTTCTCTGGAAATATTCCTGAGCCCATTTTGTGATTTCCAATACAGAAGCATGCCTGTATGTAATGCAGTGCCGTCTAAGGGCCCGAAGATCACGGGCACCCAGTATGGTTTTCCGGCCTTGATCCTTACGCACAGAGATTCTTCCAGATTCTCTGAATCTTTTGATGATATTATGCACTGTAGATGATATGTTCAAACTCTTTGCAATTTTACACTGTCGAACTCCTTTCTGATATTGCTCCACTATTTGTCGGGGCAGAATTAGGGGGATTGGTGATCCTCTTCCCATCTTTACTTCTGAGAGCCGCTGCCACTCCAAGGTGCTCTTTTTATACCCAGTCATGTTAATGACCTATTGCCAATTGACCTAATGAGTTGCAATTTGGTCCTCCAGCTGTTCCTTTTTTGTACCTTTAACTTTTCCAGCCTCTTATTGCCCCTGTCCCAACTTTTTTGAGATGTGTTGCTGTCATGAAATTTCAAATGAGCCAATATTTGGCATGAAATTTCAAAATGTCTCACTTTCGACATTTGATATGTTGTCTATGTTCTATTGTGAATACAATATCAGTTTTTGAGATTTGTAAATTATTGCATTCCGTTTTTATTTACAATTTGTACTTTGTCCCAACTTTTTTGGAATCGGGGTTGTACCTTCTTTGCCCAGTCACTCATTTATTCATCTATCACAAGGGCCCAAACATATGCTACATTGGAAATGCTGTTCGGAAAAGGATCATAATCAAAAACGCCTTTGTTTACTTTTAGCCTGTATTAATGCAGCAAACTTGTTAACTAACTCACCACACGCTTGTTACATTACATCCGGTCACATTTCTAGATGACTAAAATGTGTGACTGGGAAGCACACTGGAGCTTTTACTTGTTCAGTGGACTAGCTAATAAGCTAAATTTTATGTCCCCCTGTGGGTTATGACATGCAATATCAGCTGCCCTTATTATTATTATTATTTCATCTCATTATCTGTAGTCGCTTTATCCTGTTCTACAGGGTCGCAGGCAAGCTGGAGCCTATCCCAGCTGACTATGGGCGAAAGGCGGGGTACACCCTGGACAAGTCGCCAGGTCATCACAGGGCTGACACATAGACACAGACAACCATTCACACTCACATTCACACCTACGCTCAATTTAGAGTCACCAGTTAACCTAACCTGCATGTCTTTGGACTGTGGGGGAAACCGGAGCACCCGGAGGAAACCCACGCGGGCACGGGGAGAACATGCAAACTCCGCACAGAAAGGCCCTCGTCGGCCACGGGGCTCGAACCCGGACCTTCTTGCTGTGAGGCGACAGCGCTAACCACTACACCACCGTGCCGCCCTATTATTATTATTATAATAATGCCCCCTCTCCGAAGGGGGGGGGGGGGGGGTATACTGGTTTACCTCTGTCCGTCTGTATCTCTGTATTTCCGTCCATCTGAAAGACCCTTTTTCTCAGCAACCACAAATCATAACGACTTGGTACCGAGCTTCAGCTTGGGGTTCTATACTGCCTGTACCGTTTTCAGGTCCGTCACACATCAACTTCCTGTTTACCGACTGAATGCATTTACTAAACATATAGTGTGGATTTACAAAATTTTCATAACGCGTGACTTTTCTCAGCAACTACAAATCACAACTGCGTGATATTCGGTAGCGAGCTTCAGCTTGGGGTTCTATACCGTGTGTACCATTTTCAGGTCTGTCGCACATCGACTTCCTGTTTACCGACTGACTGTATTTATGAAACATATAGGGTGGATTTTGACGCTATTTCAAGAAGCAGAATGCCGGTTTACCAGGATGCTATTTGAAATCCCTGGGGAGAGACACGGCTCTTTACTTACTCGTTTCAGGGTTCGTTATTTGTTGAAGTCAACATTCATAATAAGTGTCCTGTTCCTTTGATTGCTTGTGTTCTGATATAAGCGAAAGCGCGGGGATGCGTAAGTGAGCAGGAGCTACCAGTTGATCTTGTTTACATTTTCTTTTGGAAAAATCAGAGAGAGAGATTCATAAGGCCTTACATAAAAGCACCACAAGCAAACAAGCTGATATTGCTAAATGTAGCGTAGTAATCATTCCACTAGTATGCCTTTTATTGCTCTTTCTGTATTCCGTCTTTTGTAGTTGATTTTAGAAATTGCAGTAGCACACATGGTCATTACGGTATATTGTTTCTGCTGCAATGTTATTCTCCAGCAACACAAACTTTTTTTTTTTTTTTAATTTAAATATTTTTCATATTTAAGAAAACGTTAGATTAGAGAGAGAAGTTAGAGCATGTGTCCAAACGTATATCACTGGAGTGTATGAGTATTTAATTACCATGAAATGATTGTGTTTTTGTTCACATCCAGCTGCGACATGGAGATCTGCCCCGACGTGAATCATTTCGGCCGCTCTTTACTCGGAGGTTACAGTCCTCAGTACATGCCTGACTTCGTCCTGCACGGAGTCACCTCGGATCAGCGGCTCAAGCAGTGCCTGATGGCTGACCTGGAACACACGGTACTGGTGAGTACTGACCGAACAGAACAACACATCAGTAAGTGCACGCGCGCACGTGTCCACGTTTTTAGATTTGTTTGAAAAACAATATCCATGAATGAAATATTATATCCCGGTGCTGTAGAATTCTTGATTCTGATTGGTCAGAAGGTGTTGCATGAATTTAGTCATCTTGAGTCTGATGTGACTTTGATACAACAATTCTATAGATCCTGAAGAAGCCACACTCACTTGATGGCACACTGGCTAGCTAACTCGCATCAGCTTGTCGCTTCCTGTGAAGTTAGTGCCCCTTCTTCCTTTTCGTCTTCATCTGATGAGGTTTCATGTTTTGAGCCAAAAAGTTATCATTCCTGAAAAGCATCATTTGCTATGTCTGATGATGATGATGTCACCAATGCTTCCATAGCAACCATTTTGAAGTAGGAAGTGAAATTTTATATGGACGATTGGAGTCACCAGGGCTCTACGTTAACTTTGAGACATGGTTGCCCAAATATTACATATTATTTTTTTATTTATTATTCAACCTTCTCAGACGCTGTCTGTATCAACAAGCATTGACGCTAGCGCCCCGTGCGAGTAATGCGGTAATTAGTCATGTAGTGAAGGACATACCAATAGTCAGTCCCCCCAGGATTTCGCGGGCCTTTTTTGTGATCGTTGCGGGCTAAAATGTCTGATGTTGCGGGGTTTTTTTCCAAAAAATTGCGATGAAAGTTGCAATGTTTAGGTTTTTGTTGCGATTACATTGCGGGAGGAAGTGAAAGTTGCGAGAAATTGTTGCGATTTTCTCTTTTTGTGATTAAAATTGAGTGATATGTTAAATATTAAGTTATTACTGAAAAACTATTGACTAAAAAAACAAAGACACTGAGAAATGGTCCTATAAACAACTTTACCAATATAAAAGATTACCAGGACTACAAAAATGCAGAAAAATAGGCTTTACTTATCCAAATGCACCTGTTGGTTCAAAAGTTAAAGTGCATAGAACCTCACAGCACAACATGAAGTTACCTTAAAATATAATATAAATGCCTCAGCTTTCATGTAAGAAAAAAACTATTAATACTAGTACTGTGTGCAGGCAGTCTCTCCTGAAGACTAAACTAAACAATAATTATAAACTACTAAAATAAATGGCTCAGGCTTCATAGAAGAAGAAAAACAATTTGAACAGAATCTCACAGTATGATGCTGAAGCTGCCTAAACAATGGAAAATAAAATACCATTTTGGCAAAAATGTTGCATCCATTAATTTCTTGTATTAAGTAAAAAATAATGTAAAGTGCACACAGTGCTTCACTGTAAACATAACACACTTTCAGTAACAGAATTTAAGCCTACAGAAACACTGACTCGCACATGCTGCTTCTCTTGAACATATACACGGAAGTAAGGCGGAAGGTAGTTTGTCGACGTCACCTCAAGACGATGCCAACGATTGGTCAAATTTGCGGGAAAGTTGCGGTGATTGGATATAATTGCAACACCGCCCTGAATTCGCGGGGATTGGTTGAATTTGCGTTGAAGTTGCAAATCGCAACATCGCAAAATCCTGGAGGGTCTGAATAGAACCGTGAATATGCACTACGCGATAATTATTAGCAGTGGGAAACTGCATTGTGAGCCCGCGATGTGCAAATGTGAATTCCGCTAGTTGTTGAACATCCCGTAATGATAACATGGACGCGGTCTTTCCAAGTCAAACAATCACAAATCGTGATGGAATTTCATCATAATATGAATGAATAAACATCGTTTTTCACGTAAGTTGACATATTTGGGTAGTTGCCCGATCGGGCAAGCATTTATGAGAGTCTGGTTGTGCGAATCTATTGAATGGTTGCCCCGGGCAATCGGGCTACTGTTAATGTCGAGCCCTGGTCTCTCTCACACACACACACACACACACACACACACACACACACACACACACACACACACAGTGAAACATCCCAGTGCTGTTATTGCAAAGTAACACTTTTGGAGCGCCACTCAACCATTTAAAATGAGTGAACTGGAACTGACTGTTGTATAATAATGTTTGTGTAATGTACTATGATTCATGATACGTTGCTTAATGCATTAAAGACATCATCAGCTGGGGTGTTTGGGGACATAAAGCAAGAGATGATCACGCCTGGGAACATGGTACTCATCTGGTAGCTGTGTCTCAAATTCTTTTGGCTCACTTTCTGACTTTGAGGTTGGTTGGTTTGTTTGTTCCCCTCTGAATGCAGCTGAAACACCAATCCAACACAACAGTCACTGATGCTACTGTCTGCGTACTGATGACTGAGTGAGATTACTTCTGTCCGTCGCGGCTGGATGGCGCAATTTCGCGATGTAATGTTGACCATAGCTAGTGGAAAACATTTATTACGTGTTGAGTAATAGTCATAAACCTGAAAGTCAATGGAAAGCTAATGCTAATTGGTGGCTTCACTTTTCCATGACTGCTACACATTTGGAACACTCATTCACCCCTTTTTGTTTATTTCAACATCACCACTTCACTTCCTTGTTCTTGCAGAACATTCAATGCATCACCCAGTTTCTCACCAGTAGAGTGACCTCTGGTGGCACGTGCCATGCACTACATCACCTCAATACAGCATCTCCGTATCAGTTTAATAGAAAGAGGAGCGTCTGGATTTTTGACTGGACTAGAAATCATACCGTTGGGATTTCTAAATACCCCGGTATACCGTAATACTGCCCAAGCCTCATGCATTCACATGGTTTTTGTAAAAATAAATAAATAAATAAAACATGAGGGTAGAAGAAAATCAATTGACCAGTAACTATACTTGTTGCTTTGTCTGTGTGTGTGTTGTGCAGCACCCTGCGCTGGACGAGCCGGTCGCTGAGGCGGTGTGCATCGTCGCGGACACGGACCGTTTGTGTGTTCAGGTGGCTACGACTCAGCGGCGCGTGTGTGAGCCAGGCCAAATAGGAAGAGACGTGATGGTCTCCAATCTTATACACACGCTCCTCACGTCTGTGCTTCAGCTGCACGCGCTCAACATGGCCGCAGAATTTGTACGCATCTCTCTTCTGTTAGTGATTTTTTTTTTTTTTGAAAAATATTGTAAGTACAGCCTTTCCAACTTGTGTATTTTGCAGTGTGTCATGCACTTGGAGGATCGCTTGCAGGAGGTGTACTTTAAGAGTTGTTCTTTGGCAGAATATCTGAGAGGACAACGACGAGTCCATGTGAAGGAACTGGGACTAGCGCTGGGGTACTATATACACACACACACACACACACACACACACCAGGGCTAACAACGAGGAGCTCGCAAAGTGCTTAATTCTTCTTGTACTGCAACAATTTCTCAACTATAACAAAGTGTCCTTTGTTGTTAAGATGAAGATAGACCGCAGAGTCCTGACCTGAGAAACTGGTTCTCCTGTGTTAACAAAACAACCGCTTCACAGGCGCATGGCTCAACACAGGAGAGCCAGTTCCTCAGGCCAGGACTCCGCGGTCCATCTTCATCTTAACAACAAAGGACACTCATTTCAGGATTGCAACGTATGCATTTTAGCCAGAGAGGATCGTTGGTATACCAAAACAGAGGTGGTGGTCTAAGGCTACATCCACACGACAATGGCAACGAGATTTTTTTTTTTTTAAATATCGCGTCCACATGGGCAACGGATCAGTAAAATTTCAGGTCCATATGGCAACGCAACGCTTGCTGAAAACGATGCAATACACATGCCACACCTCTACGTGCGCTGTAAGACGGTCCCATCGGAGACACCAGAACAATAGAAGAAGTAGACGCATGCGCATAAACCCCTTCTTCTGTAGCATCAGCCACAAAGTTTTGATTATTAATCAGTAGCGTAAAACGAAAGACACGGAAAGAGGAATGAACGGGGGTAGATGGAAGCCGGTACGCCAACATTCTGAGATCCTCCAGAATTCTTTACTGGTCCGGAATAAATTGAATGCTACACATTGATGGATTACTTTGTTCTTCTACGCCCTTTTTGAGGAATGTATTGTCGGACTTAAACCAACATCTGAAGAGGTGAGATCGCTCCTTTTTTTTTTTCCTATGTTTGCTGGCGGGATTGATTTTGTTTTTGGAAAGCGCACGGGTGGTGCGCGGTTTGGTACTGCCTCCGCAGTGTTTGGACTAAAGACTGTGCCCTAAGGGCTATTCTCTCACTCTCTTACTTTGCACCATTACACAATAAATATTCACAGTGAAAATATTTTGTAAACGCGTTTCATAAACGAAGTTATAGGATTTGTTGACAACTTGCATCGAGTTCGTTACACTTCTACCCGGCGGGAAGCACTGACAGTCATGTGGTTGTGACGTCATCGTAAACAAATCCATTCTACTCATCCAGACGACTTCGCAACGGCGCCGTTGCCAGATTTTTTCACTCTGGAACCCGTTCTCAAAAGATTTCGTTTTGGGGCACCCAAAACGCCGGTGCCGTGTGGACGCCAGGCCAAAACGATAAACAATTTTATCAGATTCACCTGAATCCATTGCCGTGTGGACAGGGCCTAAGACATCATTTATCAACCACCTACAATGCAGTCCTTGGCACACTTCCCAGACAGCTGAATGCACACCCAAACCCAGCTGTTTTCAGTGACTCACAGGAGGACAGAGAGAACCAACAATCCGTTGATCACCCCAACAATTCTCTAGGCCGTTCACACCCAGCCCCCAGTGACCCACACCAACAGGATGACTCAACGACACCTTAGGATTGCTTTTCACCCATGAGAGGATAAATACCTGATACTCCCTATTAGTCAGACAGAACTGAAGAAGCCTTTCGGATGAGAGGTGAAACGTCTTCAAGAATCTTCAAGCAAGTCCAGTTGCTCTTTTTACCACCCACAGATTTCTTTACTCTGGTCCATTTATTTCAAATGGTGAACCGAGTTGTATACACTCCCCGGCCATTTTAATCGGAACACGTGTATGCGCATGCGCAGGGCGTGACTGTTACACTCTTACAGCACGATGACATAGTGGCTAGCGCCTCTATATGACACAGTAGCCACAACAACAATTTTGACCTTTTTGGTGACCTTGACCAGATGACTGTCAAAATGTTGGAGGTTCTATTTGAGACCAATGCCCATCTGTCCTGAAAGTTTCATGAAGATTGGTCCAGCCGTTTTCCTGGAACAAAAAAAACCCGAGCGAGAACAATACCTCGCCCCCTGGTGGACTCCGTCCCAGGCGAGGTGATGGAAAAACAAATGGGCAGAAACAGGAGTCGATGTTTGTAAGAAACCAGCTGAAGGAAACGGGATTTAAATCCAGAAAAGCCAAACGTAAACCATCATTAACACCTAAACGGAAGAAAACAAGGTTCCGGTGGGCTAAAGAGAAGCCGTCGTGGACTGTGGATGATTTGGATGAAAGTGATATTCAGTGATGAATCACGAATCTGCATTGGCTGAAGAGATGATGCTGGAACTTTTGTTTGGTGCCGTTCCAATGAAATGTATAAAAGATGACTGAAGAAAACAAGCGAATTTCCACAGTCGTTGATGATATGGGGTTGGATGTCAGGTAAAGGACCTGAGGAGATGGCGGTCGTTAATTACCTCTACAGTAAACGCACAGGGGTTCATTGAAATTTGGGACACTTTTCTCATTCCATCAGCTGAAAGTACTTTTGGTCTTCATGAAGTCATTTTTCAGGATAACGCATCTTGCAACAGAGCAAAGAGCATTAAAACTTTTTTCTTCAGGAAAGGCAGATCAACTCAACGACCTGGCCAGCAGACAGTCCGGATCTCAATCCGACTGGAAATTGACAAGGTTCCATCCTGCAAAGCTGATCGGTCACCTGCTATACAAGAAAGTTGGAACCTGACTGATGATGAATATTGTTTTTCGTTAGTGAAGTCCACGCCTCAAAGAATTCAAGCGGTCATAAAAACCAGAGGAGGTACAACAAAGTACTCGTTGTGATTTTGGTTCATGGTTCCATAATTTTTTCCTCTATTTGATCTTTAAAAAATGCGCCATTAATTAGAACAATTTCATTTTTTGCGGTATATTTTACAAAGCCAAAATGTTCAGCTGTTAAATAAAATAATTTTGTGTCATATCAGTGATTTATTTTTTTTTGCGCTACAAAGTAAAACAGCTGAATGAACATTCTCCAAGAGTAGCGATTCCATATTTTTTGCCAGGGGTTGTAGAAACAATCGCGTATTAGAACATGCGTATCACTGCTGTTGGAGGTGCTGGTCTCGGAAATCTTCTGACCAATCAGATTTGAGAATTCAGCCACACTGGCGTATAAATAATATCTCCAAACAACAGAAATGGAAACCATTCAGCTTCTCAAGTAAAGAGTTGTTTGTTTATTGTGTGTGTGTGTGTCTTGTAGGATCGAGTCCAGTGATCTTCCGCTGCTTACAGCCGTCGCCAGCACACACTCACCCTACGTTGCCCAGATCCTTCTGTGAACAGAGCTGCTTCACTACACCAACCAATCAGAGCAAGCTCCTGCCTACAGCAGACCAATAAACAGCTGATCGTCGCGAGTCCAGGTTCACTCTGCCGACGATCAGACCAATCAGGATCATCTGATTTAACCTTTAAAGAGAGAGCAGATCATATGGTTTACATCCTCTCCAGTCTGTGTGTGTGTGTGTAGGGAGTGTGTGTCGGCTTTGTTTTCTTATACGCACTATTTCCACAGTGGTGTTTTGTCTTAAAAAAAAAAAAGAAGACTGGAACAGGCAACGCTGCTTTTTAGGTCATTGTATAGTATAACGGGCGACAAATTGAAGGAAAAAACCTTTCAATAAAAAAGTAGCGATTGGATTCGGAAAACGGCCTTCGCTCTTTTATAAACTGGATTATTTCAGCTAAATTTGAAGCCAGCTTCAAATCCGCAAAGGCAATCCCATTCGAGTTTAAAAAGCGTAGCTGACTAAAACTGAGCACAATGCTAAGCATGCCTCGGTTGCTTTTTCTGCCCCTTGGTAAATCTTTTTGCACTGCAACTTTTTTAAATTTTTATCATCGCACCAATATTGATGTTCTGTGTAAATCGCACGTGCTGCCTCCGATTAACACAAAGTAGACAAGACGGGACATCACTTAACAAATGACTCGGGGGGGGGGAAGCATGTTGGTTTACAGCAGCGATCGTTAACCGTGTTTCTGTAGATCTGCTTTCTTACAGGATTAAATTCCAGCTGAAATCCCGGACTGATTAAGATTAGTAAAGTGTGCTTGATTAGGATGGAGTAGGAAGATCTCCAGAAACAGGTTGATCACTGGTTTACAGAATCAGAATTGTCATACGAGTTAAGTATTTATTATAGGAAACAGTTAGTATGCCTCAGTTATCTTGAATAAGTAGTTCCATTTTCGGTTTGTTTTTGTAACTTGTGTGTCCTGGTTGTGTCTCCTACCCCCCTCCAAACAGCTAATTTTGGGTTGTATAGCTCCCCCTTGTGGTGGCATTTAGGTTTACAGGATTGTTCACAAAGACCAAGATTTGTACAGCCAGGTGGAGACGGACATTGAAATTACTTTTATTATTTGCAATATTAGTGTGTTGATCTCTGCATCAAGCTCATGCTGTATATAAACCATCATTATATACAGTTTGTCCTCAAGTAGTCTTTAAATAAGTCACCATTAACAGCTTTCTTTGTGGAGGGTGGATAACTTGTATCAGGTGCTACCATGTTATACACTGTGTAAACGTATGTTAAAGTACATACTATTTTATACTTTACTAATACCTTTCTGCAGAGTAAGCCACATACAGCTCTATTCAGGCTAATACTCAAGTCTTAATTGTATTCAGTCTTATGTTTCTTATTTCTTTAATATTCAAAAGATTTTGTTATTTTTGTACACTAAATTCTACCTCATGGTTGCTTTTAAAAGCAGTCCTGATCTCAGATATGAAAGACGGGCCAGTTAAATTTGGCCAGGGTAAAAGATCTCCTTTAGGTGTTGAGCAACGCTGAGGAAACGACAGATAAGGCTTCATGTCCATGTTTATGGCCATGTGCTTTGAATAAAAAAATTAAAAAAAACACAAGTTGCGTTTGGGTTGTTTTAAGTTTGATCCTTGGATATGGAATAAAGTTGAATAAATTTCTCAATTGAAAGTCTTTTGTGTGGGTTTTTCCCCCCTCATTTTATTATAAACGGAGGGGAAAAGTTACATGATTTTGCTCTTGCACTACAGTAACATATTATTACAGCACTCAGTTTGAGGTCCTGCATCAAGATACAGAGTTTGTGGGACATTTTTAAGCACAAAATGTTATCAGCAAACCAAGTTCTTTCCTTTACACAAGTGAGATGTGGTCAGTAATTTGCAAAAAATTGCACTCATCCAGTCTCGCTTGCATTCCAATTCACTTGAAGTAGAGTCCATTTAATGCAGATGGGTTTTCCCCCCCCTTTTATCCAAATCAATTCAATTTGAATGTTTTCTAATATGTAAATAATATTGGCTGGGGTTTTTCCGTGCTATATCAGATGCAGTGCCTTGAAAAAGTATTCATACCCCTTGAATTTTTCCACCTTACAACCACGAACTTAAAAGTTCTTTATTGAGATTCTATGTGATAGGCCAACACAGAGTAGCACATATTTGTGAAGTGAAATGAAAATGATAAATGGTCTTCAAAATTTTAAACAAATTAAAATCTGAAAAATGTGGTGTGCATTAGTATTCAGCCCCCTGTACTCTGATACCTCTAAATACAATCCAGTGCAATCAATTGCCTTCAGAAGTCGTCTAATTAGTTAATAGAGTCCTACTGTGTGTAATTTACTCTCAGCATAAATTGTTCTGTGAAGGCCTCAGTGGTTTGTTAGAGAACACTGAAGAACAAACAGCATCATGAAGACCAAAGAACTCACCAGACAGGTCAGGGATAAAGTTCTGGAGAAGTTTAAAGCAGGGTTAGGTTATAAAAAAATATCCCCAAGCTCTGAACATCTCAAGAAGCACTGTTCAATCCATCATTCAAAAATGGAAAAAGTATGGCACAACTGCAAACCTACCAAGACATGGCCGTCCACCTAAACTGACAGAGCGAGCAAGGAGAGCACTGGTCAGAGAAGCAGCCAAGAGGCCCATGATCACTCTGGAGGAGCTGCAGAAATCCACAGCTCAGGTGGGAGAATCTGTGCACAGGACAACTATAAGTCGTACACTCCACAAATCTGGCCTTTTTGGAAGAGTGGCAAGAAGAAAGCCATTGTTGAGAGACAGGCATAAGAAGCCATGTACGGGACACAGCAAACACGTGGAAGAAGGTGCTTTGGTCAGATGAGACCAAAGTTGAACTTTTTGGCCTAAATGCAAAGCGCTATGTGTGGCGGAAAACTAACACTGCTCATCACCCTGCACACACCATCCCCACTGTGAAACACGATGGTAGCAGCATCATGCTATGGGGATGCTTTTCTTCAGCAGGGACAGGGAAGCTGGTCAGAGTTGATGGGAAGATGGATGGAGCTAAATACAGGGCAATCCTGGAAGAAAACCTGTTGGAGGCTGCAAAAGACTTGAGACTGGGAAGGAGATTCACCTTCCGGCAAGACAATGACCCTAAACATACAGCCAGAGCTACAATGGAATGGTTTAGATCAGAGAATATTCATGTGTTAGAATGGCCCAGTCAAAGTCCAGACCTAAATCCCATTGAGCATCTGTGGCAAAACTTGAAAATTGCTGTTCACAGACGCTCTCCATCCAATCTGGCTGAGCTTGAGCTATTTTGCAAAGAAGAATGGGCAAAAATTTCAGTGTCTAGATGTGCAAAGCTGGTAGAGACATACCACAAAAGACTTGCAGCTGTAATTGCAGCAAAAGGTGACTCTACAAAGTATTGACGCAGGGGGGCTGAATACTAATGCACACCACATTTTTCAGATTTTTATTTGTTTAAAATTTTGAAGACCATTTATCATTTTCGTTTCACTTCACAATTACAGTATGTGCTACTCTGTGTTGGTCTATCACATAAAATCTCAATAAAAAAACTTTTAAGTTCGTGGTTGTAAGGTGGAAAAACGTGAAAAAGTTCAAGGGGTATGAATACTTTTTCAAGGCACTGTATATTCCATTCAACTCGTATGGTATTGAACGAGTTGAAGATGAGTAACTGAATGGAATATATCTGATATACCACGAAAAAAAAGCCAACCAATATGATTATTATACATACACATTCCTTTTGGGTGTTCAACGCGTCTTTCCCCTTCAAAATTCTCTCAAAATCTTCCGTATTTAACGAAGCAAACCTGCTGGCTATGTTTGTTTGCAAATTTTCACAGTCGCTCGCTAGCGCCGAAGTTTTACGTCTCTGACATGTGATATGTTGTCTTGACAACCATGCAATATCATAAACCATATTCGGTGCTCATTCTCCATCGGGTAGAGTGACATAATACACGTAGAATAAGTGATAGCACGCAATATTGTTAGCATGTCAAACCAAATAAATGAAACCTACTCGAAGGGAATAGAACACATTTTTATTCCATCAAAAGCGTCCTGTATATATAATTTGTATATCAAATGAAAGAAATCCATGATAAAGTGTTATTTCAAGCCTGCTAACATCAATGCCAAACTTTTTGGCCAAAGGATTTGCTTGATGCTTTTTAGAAACAGGGTTTTTTAGAAACGGTGTCCGTCCATCCAGTCACGTTTTCATTTCCGGGCCATATCTTTAAAACTACTGAAGATATCTTCATGAAACTTTTTATACCCATCAAGCAATATGTGAACTGGTGCCTTTTGCTGTTTTGGATTTTTGGAAAAAAAAAAAAAAAGTATTTTTCAAATTTTTACATAAAAAATAGGTTTTGACTTCGTTTCTAAGAGCAATGTTCGTTTCTGGAACATATATCCAAAACTATTCATGATACGGATTTGAAACTTGGTATACATGTTAACAAGGTGATGTAGATGTGCCTTTTCATACTAAGAAATTTGAGAAATTTTAATTTTTCATGTTTCCATGGAGGGGCGGCACGGTGGTGTAGTGCTTAGCACTGTCGCCACACAGCAAGAAGGTCCGGGTTCGAGCCCCGTGACCGGCGAGGGCCTTTCTGTGTGGAGTTTGCATGTTCTCCCCGTGTCTGTGTGGGTTTCCTCCGGGTGCTCCGGTTTCCCCCACAGTCCAAAGACATGCAGGTTAGGTTAACTGGTGACTCTAAATTGACCGTAGGTGTGAATGTGAGTGTGAATGGTTGTCTGTGTCAGCTCTGTGATGACCTGGCGACTTGTCCAGGGTGTACCCCGCCTTTCGCCCGTAGTCAGCTGGGATAGGCTCCAGCTTGCCTGCGACCCTGTAGAACAGGATAAAGCGGCTAGAGATAATGAGTTGAGATGAGATGTTTCCATGGAAACAATTTCAGACTTAGTCTCTCAGGTTAGTCTTAGGGGTAGGTTTTGTTTCCAGAGTAGACCTTGAAAACTATGAGTGGTATGGTCTTGAAAGTTGGTCTGTGTGTTAAGTAATGTATAGACCCCTTCGCATGTTTGTAAACAAACCGACCACTGCTAGGATGCGCGCACAGCCTGGACTCAGAAACAATGGCGCTGCCCATAGACCGGCATTATGAGCTGTCAGATTATGCAAAACAATTGTCGTTACAAGATCGAGAATGCTACATAAATAAGTTAACTCTAACAAGTGGACATCGCCTACCGGATCCGCATTTAATTAAAGAGTGGACGGACGATGTTAGTAAGTTCCCTGGTATATACTCGTACCTTATTGACAAGACTTCAGTGTACACCCACGAAAAACTTCGTGCCTACAAGTCTTTAGACGCATATGATTATGTGCGGGCATGTACAGAATGTGTTTTACACTGAAATTGATGATGCTAACAATATCCATTACATTGTGTAACTATGACCCAGTTAATCAGACAAACGTTACCAAAGTATTTTGCTACATCAATAAACGAAGACTAGAAAGAATAAAAAAGAAAGATTTAATAAATAGCCTGATCTTACCTGTGATGAAGTGGGCGCTGCAAACCCGCGCATTTTTGATGGTGCTTTCATCCCAGTCTACACGTTTGATGGCTTGTAGCCATAGACGTCGGCGATTTTTTTGGAATGGGTGAGATCCTGCTGGAATTCTGTACATTTTAACCCCATCACTGCTACGATTCTGACACCCGACAACACAACAACTAGGCATTTCTTCCAAATATTTCTTCTCGTCTCTACCGTCGCTGAGTCTTTTTTGGGTCCAGGCTGCGCGCGCAATTTCCTCTTACGTATGAATGACGTTTACTGCGAAGGGGTCTATATGTGCCTTTTGATACTAAGAAATGTGAGAAATTTTTAATTTTTAGCTCACCTGGACCAAAGGTCCAGTGGGTTTATGCCATGGGCTGCTGAGGTCAGGGTAAAGCGGTAGGGTTTGTTTCCTACAGCAGAACTTGAAGTGTGACAAATAATATCTTGAAACTTGGTATATAGGGCGGGGGAAATAGATGACTCTGTCTTCTTGTTGCTTTAGCTTTCTAACTGAAAATAAAGTGTGTACATAAGCACACACTTACTGCAGTCATTATTACTCTGTGCCTGAATCTTAAACAGTGTGTATTGGGTTTATAATACATGCCAAAATCTCATCTCATTATCTCTAGCCGCTTTATCCTTCTACAGGGTCGCAGGCAAGCTGGAGCCTATCCCAGCTGACTATGGGCGAAAGGCGGGGTACACCCTGGACAAGTCGCCAGGTCATCACAGGGCTGACACATAGACACAGACAACCATTCACACTCACATTCACACCTACGGTCAATTTAGAGTCACCAGTTAACCTAACCTGCATGTCTTTGGACTGTGGGGGAAACCGGAGCACCCGGAGGAAACCCACGCGGACACGGGGAGAACATGCAAACTCCACACAGAAAGGCCCTCGCCAGCCCCGGGGCTCAAACCCAGGACCTTCTTGCTGTGAGGCGACAGCGCTAACCACTACACCACCGTGCCATCCTTTAATCTGATTATTATATGATATCTGTACATCATAATCTGATATCCTTTGGTCAATTTGTTTTGGTCTGTTTTTAGGTTGATTGGGATTTTTTTTAGTCATGGCCAATTCCCACCCACTAACGAGGCATGGCTAAATTATGACTTTTTATTTTTCCAACACTGAGGACTGCATATACCGTACCGAGGAAGGTGCCTCTCAGGAGACAAAAGGGCGATTCTTAAATGCTTTCATTCAGTCATTGTTCTTTTTCTGAAAAGAACTTCGGGGCAAAAGAAGAATACATGAATAAAGTGATCATGCATGAACGGTGCTCATTTGTTTAGTAGACGCCAGGCCAATTAAGATGCCATGCTCACTAAGGTCTAACAACAACCACTTACCGGTACTTGCTGTCCCATGCACCAGACTTTCCACCATGGAGGGCAGGTCCTTCAGGGCCATCGCGTCCAAACTCTGGAATTCTCTTCCTCGATCTCTTCAAATCTCAGCTGAAGACGTCTCTCTTCCATAAACATTTCTCTTCATCTTTTACTGGTTGATCTTTTTTTTCCTCCCCTGTAAAGCAGCCTTGAGATAGTGAAAGGCAATGTAGAAATTTAACTTATTATTAATTCACAAGCACAACCTTCAGCCAAAGCTTTATACAACAACACAAATTGAAAGTACATTGTTGATTCTCTTCTAGCAGGAGTACTGTAATAAATTTTACAGCTTTGAAGCACACAGTGTCCTTCTCCTGACATGTCTCACCCTGAAGAAAGAAAATGGAATAAAGAGTGTGTGGAATCAGTGACAGCCATGCCCACTCACATTTTTTGTCAGTTGTTTGTAGATATAAATAATCCACCATTCTGAGGTCAGTTTTAAAGCTAAAAGACAACAACCATGGAGCATGAAAATCTAGTCTCACAACCTGCACCGGGAGCATGAATCATTCAGGCATGATGGACTCTAATTGGCTAGAAAAGAGAGATACAGATGAGGAGGTTTCAGATGAGAAAGCGCGCGTGTGTGTGTTGGATCAGTGTCTCCTTGCTTGCTTTCTTACACCTGTGCTTTAAATAAACTCTGTGGTGTCATATCACTCAGGAGACGCTGATACAAAATCCTTCCAGGGGAAAATGAAACTCATCCTATCTCTATTTCAAATTGCAAATGAGATGTGTAATATTTTCATTTTGGTAGGTTCATGTTCATGCTATTTTTCCTTTCTTATACACCAAGACAATTATAGTGTCTTGGTGCATTAAAAAAATAGTAGTATATACAGTGGTGCTTGAAAGTTTGTGAACCCTTTAGAATTTTCTATAATGCTATTTCTATATTCTGAATTATACCATGCGAATTCTAAAGGAAAATGTCAGGACATCTGTCCATGAACTGAATCTCAAGAGAAGGTGGGTCATGCAGCAAGACAACGACCCTAAGCACACAAGTCGTTCTACCAAAGAATGGTTAAAGAAGAATAAAGTTAATGTTTTGGAATGGCCAAGTCAAAGTCCTGACCTTAATCCAATGGAAATGTTGTGGAAGGACCTGAAGCGAGCAGTTCATGTGAGGAAACCCACCAACATCCCAGAGTTGAAGCTGTTCTGTACGGAGGAATGGGCTAAAATTCCTCCAAGCCGGTGTGCAGGACTGATCAACAGTTACCGGAAACGTTTAGTTGCAGTTATTGCTGCACAAGGGGGTCACACCAGATACTGAAAGCAAAGGTTCACATACTTTTGCCACTCAGAGATATGTAATATTGGATCATTTTCCTCAATAAATAAATGACCAAGCATAATATTTTTGTCTCATTTGTTTAACTGGGTTCTCTTTATCTGCTTTTAGGACTTGTGTGAAAATCTGATGATGTTTTAGGTCACATTTATGCAGAAATATAGACAATTCTAAAGGGTTCACAAACTTTCAAGCACCACTGTATAGACTTGTCTCGATTGGGCATCGGAACAACAAGAAAAGGAAAACGTTACGTGATCTGAATTTCCAGAAGATCATGAGAAGAAGAAAATTCTCTCGTTTTTTCATTATTTTTAGTTGCATTGTGATATTGACTTGATTTCTAATTAACAATTATTCCACGAAATCGAGTCATACATGAGCTGATAGCTGATGATGCGTGCAGCACCGAGTTGGCTATAAGCCATGTCCGACGAGACTGAATGGAATAATTCATCTCATCTCATTATCTCTAGCCGCTTTATCCTGTTCTACAGGGTCGCAGGCAAGCTGGAGCCTATCCCAGCTGACTACGGGTGAAAGGCGGGGTACACCCTGGACAAGTCGCCAGGTCATCACAGGGCTGACACATAGACACAGACAACCATTCACACTCACATTCACACCTACGGTCAATTTAGAGTCACCAGTTAACCTAACCTGCATGTCTTTGGACTGTGGGGGAAACCGGAGCACCCGGAGGAAACCCACGCGGACACGGGGAGAACATGCAAACTCCACACAGAAAGGCCCTCGCCAGCCACGGGGCTTGAACCCCGACCTTCTTAATGTGAGGCGACAGCGCTAACCACTACACCACCGTGCCGCCTCGAATGGAATAACTGTTTTATTCTATCCACATTCACTGGATTTTGAGAAACAGAGCATTTTTATTTTTAATTTTTTGCAAATTTGATAAATAACTTGAAACAGAACGTCTGACAAAATCATTTCCGCTTAGCTGGACTTCTTAAAAATCTATCGATGGCTGCACGAATTGAAGTGTTGTTTTTTTGTAGAAAGTGCCGTCTTGCTGTCATGCCGAGGTATAGAATAGCTTTAGACATTTATTTAATTGTTCCTTGGACATTTCAGTTATGTAATTTTCAAACTTCTTTGAGATTTTGAACCGGTCTAAAAAAAAATTCAACAAATTTTAATGCTTAAATAATAATAATAATAACTAGACCGGACAATTCCCCGGGGGAAATTGTGAGAGGATGCAGTGCGCGAAGCAATTCAGTCACGCATGTTTGCTGGCCGTGAATGTGTGACCCGCAATGATGTTTCAATGCAATGATTATGTGTGTGCTTGAGACAGCAAACCCCCCCCCCCCCGTCACTCACTGCTCCCAGTCGGCATGGCGACGGGCCTGAGAAAGCACAGAGTGACACATAATCTTGTCAATTTTTGGCTGATTTTTGCTCAGGATCAGGCCTCGAACAATGACAAATAACTCAACACCGAAAGCAGCTATTCACAAAATTCTTTCACAGTGAGCGCTAGAAGGGTCTCCTGAATAAACTGATGTAATTTTTTGTCTGTAGTCTTAAAAATGAGGACAGTAGACTGACTTAAAAATGACTGACTTTTCTGTCACGTTTATAATGGGTGTCAATAAGCTAAGACACACAAGGTCTTGAATTTTGTGCTGTGTTTTACGAAGGACCAGGCCTCGAACAATGACAAATAACTCGACAACGGAAGCAGCTATTCACAAAATTCTTTCACAGTGAGCGCTAGAAGGGTCTCCTGAATAAAATGATGTATTTTTTGTCTGTAGTGTTAAAAATAAGGACGCTAGAGCGAGTTAAAGATGACTGACTTTTCTGTCACGTTTATAATGGGTGTCAATGAGGCCATTCGGCTGCCCTCTTCTCAGTTTGAGGCTTCTCATTCAAAAACTGTAAATCCTATCGTTTAGGTAGACACATTGTGTGAATCAGGACAAGTTTTCCTACCACTTTTGAGAAAATCAAGTCTGTAGAGTGAAATTTGTGGCTGAAAACACAGTTTAAGCGAGAAAATTTGAGCTTTTTTTCCAAACTCTCTCCACTCTAAGCTAACGAGCTGCACTGGTGTGTAACGCAATAGACACCCATTCAAAAGCCGGATTTTCTCCCGGAACCCACATGGCGTTTGAGCCGGGACTGATCCGAAAGTGTAGAACCTAGCAGAAAAGTTGAATGCCAGATCCACAGAGGAGAAGTTTTCCTACGTTTTAGAGTTTGAATCACGTCTCTAGGTGAAAGCATGCCAGAGCAGCGGATGTTTGAAAAAGTGCTTTTTTTTTCAATTAATTCCATAGAAATTAATGGGGTTTTTTGGGGCGATTTTTTCACGACTACGTCGCGAAAAAAATGTATTCTGTAGAGAAAAGTAATAGCATAGCGAGTCCGATCGAGCCGCACGTTTTGATATATTGTTTGTCTGTGTGCGACATATGGTTATTGAGTTATTCGAAATCAAAATTTGCGTAGGAGGAAGAAGAATACGGAAGAAGAAGAAGAAGAAACACGTAGAAGAACAATAGTTGCAGTGCTTTGCACTGCAACCTATGGGCTCCCCTAGGGGAGCCCATAGGTTGCTGTGCTGCAGCACTGCATCCTAATAAAACTTTATTTGCCAGGTATGTGAACACACACAAGGAATTTGACTCTGGTTTCACTTACCTCTCTCTCAGTACAAACAGATAAAAAGCGTAGAAAAAAAAGCTATGTACATGTAGAAGGGTAAATATATGTACGTATAGACAGCATAGTGTGAGGATGAATTAGTAAATATAAATATACAGTGTGCAAGATGAAAAATGTAAACAGACCGGCAAAATGACGAGCAATTTGTGAAAAATGCGATAACAAGAAGTCTTGAAAAAAAATTGTTTTTAAAAGGCATGTTCTTACCAGGGCGGCACGGTGGTGTAGTGGTTAGCGCTGTTGCCTCACAGCAAGAAGGTCCGGGTTCGAGCCCCGTGGCCGGCGAGGGCCTTTCTGTGTGGAGTTTGCATGTTCTCCCCGTGTCCGCGTGGGTTTCCTCCAGGTGCTCCGGTTTCCCCCACAGTCCAAAGACATGCAGGTTAGGTTAACTGGTGACTCTAAATTGACCGTAGGTGTGAATGGGAGTGTGAATGGTTGTCTGTGTCTATGTGTCAGCCCTGTGATGACCTGGCGACTTGTACCCCACCTTTCGCCCGTAGTCAGCTGGGATAGGCTCCAGCTTGCCTGCAACCCTGTAGAACAGGATAAAGCAGCTAGAGATAATGAAATGAGATCAGATGTTCTTACCATCAAATATTTTTATTCCATATTTTGTTGCTTTTTTTTTGTTTGTTTGTTTTTTGGGGGGGGGTTGTTTTCAAGTGGAGTTTTTATTTCGTCCTCGGCTGGTTCAGCAACACGCTCTGCCATTTTGTTTTTCTCTATTCACAGTATATGAGCTGATATCCTAGTAGTAGAGTAGCCAATCAGCGTGCGCGATTGCTCATATCCAGTGAATGTGGATAGAACAATTATAGACAGATTGAAAGTAAATTATTACTTTAAAATAAATAAGCAATGCCATTATCATGGATCCTCGATCGTTGTTATTGAACAAGTAACAAGGTTCAATTTTATTTAATAATAGAATTAGTAAATACACAAAATGCATCCTGTCAGATAGAGACGTTATTTTAGAACGTTGAGAAGGTTAAACATGTTTTCTTCATGTTTGATGTTAATGTTAATTTACAAACGTTAAATGGCACCTCGGTCGTGGATACACTGCAGCACTCTTACTGCAAAACGCACTGTAATATTTAAAAGTAACGTCACACAATACATTTTAACGAGCCCGCATTAAAAATACAGAGCTTCCACTGGGAGCAGTTCAGCAGCTCATAGCTCTTGCTAAGCCAATCTGATGATGCAGAATGTCCTAGAAAGACACACACTCAAGTTCCTTTTAATTATACAGCCAGCCAGAAGGTCCACTGAGAAAACCAAGCTAAGAGGACCGTGATGAGGAGAAGAAAGCTCAAGAGAAAGAGGTAATCATGTCTCAGATCATGCAGGTTGCACAGAAATGAAAAGGTAAAACATGTATAGTTTTTACTCGAGACTTTAGGGGATGACATTTACAATTGAAGAAAACAACCAGGTAACAGATTGTGTAAACAAAAAGCTCAATTTTATTACAAATTCATTTTGGATGCCACTAAAGATCATATTGTTCATAAGATTTCATCTCCAAATTGTTTGTGTGCTTTTTTTATTATTATTTTTTTATAGCAGACTACACATAACGTACTCTTCAGATGATTCCTTTCTTTTTGGATTTCATTTGATTTTATTTTTGCTGTCAAGAGCTATTTGGTCCATCTGATAGCAGAGATGCTCATACAGGCAGAAATGAATGCAGCTTCATCAGTCCATTTTCATCAATCATCACTTTTACTCTCACTGGTTTCACTTATTAATAAATTAGGAGAATCCTTCTCTTCCTTTTTTTTTTCCATCACTGGACCTCAGGAGAATGATGCATCGTGTTCGTGATAACGTGCCTGAAGGATGAGTGACAGGATTAAGAGGAGCGTCACGCATCATGAGATAAGCCTAGTCATGTGTTTTATTGTTAGAGTGACACCTGACCTCTCTGTGGCACACGTGTGTGTGGGGGGGCATGCAAAATAGAAAAGTGTGTCATCTTGAGCATCTCATTCTTCTGAGTCTAACAAAGTGGACATAACATCTGTAGTTACTATTGAGGTTTGTTTTAAATTTAATAATCTTTTCTTTTATGTGCTTTTATATATTGTATGTACTTAGGTTTGAAATAGTAAAATGGAAATGCCCTTCATCTCTCTTTAAAAAAAAAAAAAAATACCAACACTGCTGGGGAAACGTGCACCAATTCCAATCCAAAGTGCACTCCTGAAGCTCCCTCATTAGGAACCAAGGCCATGTCTAAGCAGGGATTTCCTGACTGTGTGTACGTACAAGCGGCCGAGGCTTTCCGAGCATCTTGTACGGAGAAGATGCAGGATTCCAGGGTTATACGTTATGCCCCCATCCTACACCCTGCTGTTGGAGACACAAGGAATGAACGCAACACAAATCAAAAGGAGCTCTGGGCTTATGAGCTGGCATTCAACACTCTGAAATGTAAGTCATGCCATTAACAGCTTGTACACTACCGTTCAAAAGTTTGGGGTCCCTTTGAAATGTCCTTATTTTTGAAAGAAAAGCACTGTTCTTTTCAATGAAGATCACTTTAAACTAATCAGAAATCCACTCTATACATTGCTAATGTGGTAAATGACTATTCTAGCTGCAAATGTGTGGTTTTTGGTGCAATATCTCCATAGGTGTATAGAGGCCCATTTCCAGCAACTCTCACTCCAGTGTTCTAATGGTACAATGTGTTTGCTCATTGCCTCAGAAGGCTAATGGATGATTAGAAAACCCTTGTACAATCATGTTAGCACAGCTGAAAACAGTTGAGCTCTTTAGAGAAGCTATAAAACTGACCTTCCTTTGAGCAGATTGAGTTTCTGGAGCATCACATTTGTGGGGTCGATTAAATGCTCAAAATGGCCAGAAAAATGTCTTGACTATATTTTCTATTCATTTTACAACTTATGGTGGTAAATAAAAGTGTGATTTTTCATGGAAAACACAAAATTGTCTGGGTGACCCCAAACTTTTGAACAGTAGTGTACATTCATTCATTCATTCATTTCATTAACAGCATACAAAGTGTTTAAATTGCTCAATTCTCAAAATATTAAGTGAAAATACAAACAATTTCTCTGGATGTTCCAATATAGATAGGAAGCAGTGTTGTAGTCGAGTCACTAAACCTCAAGTCCAGTCTCAAGTCCCCAGTAAAGTCCAAGTCATTTAAAAAAAAAAAAAAAGAGTCGAGTCCGGGAACAAGACTCCAACCACACCATTTGACGGTGGCTGTTTTAACACCATTAACATTAGTTTGTTCCTGAACATGACGTAGCCTATGAACAGGTGAATGTGCTTCTCTTTGTCAGGGAGTGCAAAGTATTCTGTCAGAGATGGTTGTACTGTAAGTGCAGAAGGTGCGTTTATTAATACAAGTGAAGATGGTAAACAATCCAGAACGGCAGGCAAAATCGTAAAACAGTGAAACAGGCAATAGGTCGAGCGAGGCACAAACAGGCTATCGTAGACTCGGCAGAATCAAAGACAAGAAACAGGAAATCAGGGCTCAGGAAACCAAACAAGGAAATAAGGCTTGGTAATGTATGAGCAACGCAACTCAATACTTCGCAAAATAAGTGTGATTTCACAGTTTTTATATAGGCACACTGATTGTGCCTTAATCCTGTGTAGGTGAGAGTTGTTTACGGCGCGTGTGTGAGAGTCCGCTTGGCACATGCACTGTCTGGAGCGCACCCGAGAGTCTATCTGATGCACACGCCAAGGTGCACAGGTGTGACAATCTGACACGAAATTAGTACAAAAATGAATGGAGATATAAATATCTTATGCCAAATTATTATGGCGGCGGCACGGTGGTGTAGTGGTTAGCGCTGTCGCCTCACAGCAAGAAGGTCCGGGTTCGAGCCCCGGGGCCGGCGAGGGCCTTTCTGTGTGGAGTTTGCATGTTCTCCCCGTGTCCGCGTGGGTTTCCTCCGGGTGCTCCGGTTTCCCCCACAGTCCAAAGACGTGCAGGTTAGGTTAACTGGTGACTCTAAATTGACCGTAGGTGTGAATGTGAGTGTGAATGGTTGTCTATGTGTCAGCCCTGTGATGACCTGGCGACTTGTCATCACAGGGCTGACACTTGAAAGGCGGGGTGTACCCCGCCTTTCGCCCGTAGTCAGCTGGGATAGGCTCCAGCTTGCCTGCGACCCTGTAGAACAGGATAAAGTGGCTAGAGATAATGAGATGAGATGAAATTATTATGGCATGTTACAAAAAAAAAACAATTGACGAATCTGAATGCAGTTAATGCATGAGTCCAAGTTATCAGTGCTCAAGTCCAAGTCGAGTCATGAGTCCTTAAAATTAGGGCACAAGTCGGACTCAAGTCAGAGTCCTGGACTCGAGTACTACAAGCCTGATAGTAAGAGAGTTAGGAAGTATTCCTCAAGCATGTCCTAAAAATAACAATGTACATTACCAAGTCTTGCCTTTGCTTCAGAGGATAATTTCACTTGGATGCTGTAAATTTGTACATAAGACCTGCTGCTGTAATCCTAGAGAACAGACTGTCCTGTGCTCCTACACAATCTGCTCTTACTGAACACCATGTCAACACACTGAGTATTGTTTTACACTCTTCTACGCCTGCATATTGTACTGATTTATAATAGATCATAACTACATAACGCACATCCTACTGGGAAAAATCCAATACTTTGAAGACTAATATCATGATTGT
Source organism: Neoarius graeffei (assembly GCF_027579695.1). NCBI lineage: Eukaryota > Metazoa > Chordata > Actinopteri > Siluriformes > Ariidae > Neoarius > Neoarius graeffei. Next base: position 29,788,398 of record NC_083571.1, on the reverse strand, counting down.
TCTATATATTTAGCTGAAATAGCATTGACATATTGACATTGAGATTTGACACATTTTCCAATTAGGATTTAAAACCAGCCTTTAAACCTACAGACTGATTTTTTTTTTTGTTGTTGTAATTTTATATTAGTGAGGTTTAGATTGAAGTCAGAACTGAGAGCTGGTGCTCTATTGTTGGACCGGTTCACCCACGGAGAGTGAGAATGTGAGAATGAGAGGCAATGAGCTAAATAATGAATGTGTCCATTTGGGATATCAATGTGAAATCTTGCTCCAGTGTTTGCACGTGTTACTCGACCTTCTCTGACCGGCCACACGTAACTGTTATTCTCTGAGAGACTGGGCTTATTATATATTCTAGTTGTTTAATTGTTTTTGTATGTGACATTTGACTAAATCTAAAGTGTATTTTCTTTAATATCATATAATAATCAGATTAAAGGGTGGCACGGTGGTGTAGTGGTTAGCGCTGTCGCCTCACAGCAAGAAGGTCCGGGTTCGAGCCCCGTGGCCGGCGAGGGCCTTTCTGTGCGGAGTTTGCATGTTCTCCCCGTGTCCGCGTGGGTTTCCTCCGGGTGCTCCGGTTTCCCCCACAGTCCAAAGACGTGCAGGTTAGGTTAACTGGTGACTCTAAATTGACCGTAGGTGTGAATGTGAGTGTGAATGGTTGTCTATGTGTCAGCCCTGTGATGACCTGGCGACTTGTCATCACAGGGCTGACACTTGAAAGGCGGGGTGTACCCCGCCTTTCGCCCGTAGTCAGCTGGGATAGGCTCCAGCTTGCCTGCGACCCTGTAGAACAGGATAAAGTGGCTAGAGATAATGAGATGAGATGAAATTATTATGGCATGTTACAAAAAAAAAACAATTGACGAATCTGAATGCAGTTAATGCATGAGTCCAAGTTATCAGTGCTCAAGTCCAAGTCGAGTCATGAGTCCTTAAAATTAGGGCACAAGTCGGACTCAAGTCAGAGTCCTGGACTCGAGTACTACAAGCCTGATAGTAAGAGAGTTAGGAAGTATTCCTCAAGCATGTCCTAAAAATAACAATGTACATTACCAAGTCTTGCCTTTGCTTCAGAGGATAATTTCACTTGGATGCTGTAAATTTGTACATAAGACCTGCTGCTGTAATCCTAGAGAACAGACTGTCCTGTGCTCCTACACAATCTGCTCTTACTGAACACCATGTCAACACACTGAGTATTGTTTTACACTCTTCTACGCCTGCATATTGTACTGATTTATAATAGATCATAACTACATAACGCACATCCTACTGGGAAAAATCCAATACTTTGAAGACTAATATCATGATTGTTCTATATATTTAGCTGAAATAGCATTGACATATTGACATTGAGATTTGACACATTTTCCAATTAGGATTTAAAACCAGCCTTTAAACCTACAGACTGATTTTTTTTTTTGTTGTTGTAATTTTATATTAGTGAGGTTTAGATTGAAGTCAGAACTGAGAGCTGGTGCTCTATTGTTGGACCGGTTCACCCACGGAGAGTGAGAATGTGAGAATGAGAGGCAATGAGCTAAATAATGAATGTGTCCATTTGGGATATCAATGTGAAATCTTGCTCCAGTGTTTGCACGTGTTACTCGACCTTCTCTGACCGGCCACACGTAACTGTTATTCTCTGAGAGACTGGGCTTATTATATATTCTAGTTGTTTAATTGTTTTTGTATGTGACATTTGACTAAATCTAAAGTGTATTTTCTTTAATATCATATAATAATCAGATTAAAGGGTGGCACGGTGGTGTAGTGGTTAGCGCTGTCGCCTCACAGCAAGAAGGTCCGGGTTCGAGCCCCGTGGCCGGCGAGGGCCTTTCTGTGCGGAGTTTGCATGTTCTCCCCGTGTCCGCGTGGGTTTCCTCCGGGTGCTCCGGTTTCCCCCACAGTCCAAAGACATGCAGGTTAGGTTAACTGGTGACTCTAAATTGAGCGTAGGTGTGACTGTGAGTGTGAATGGTTGTCTGTGTCTATGTGTCAGCCCTGTGATGACCTGGCGACTTGTCCAGGGTGTACCCCGCCTTTCGCCCGTAGTCAACTGGGATAGGCTCCAGCTTGCCTGCGACCCTGTAGAAGGATAAAGCGGCTAGAGATAATGAGATGAGATAATAATCAGATTAAAGGGTGGCACGGTGGTGTAGTGGTTAGCGCTGTCGCCTCACAGCAAGAAGGTCCTGGGTTCGAGCCCCGTGGCCGGCGAGGGCCTTTCTGTGTGGAGTTTGCATGTTCTCCCCGTGTCCGCGTGGGTTTCCTCCGGGTGCTCCGGTTTCCCCCACAGTCCAAAGACATGCAGGTTAGGTTAACTGGTGACTCTAAATTGACCGTAGGTGTGAATGTGAGTGTGAATGGTTGTCTGTGTCTATGTGTCAGCCCTGTGATGACCTGGCGACTTGTCCAGGGTGTACCCCGCCTTTCGCCCGTAGTCAGCTGGGATAGGCTCCAGCTTGCCTGCGACCCTGTAGAACAGGAATAAAGCGGCTAGAGATAATGAGATGAGATGAGATAATGAGATAAGAATCAGATTAAAATCACACCATCATTAAAACTGGTTCAAATTTGGAGGTAATGTGGGTGGTAAGAATCACCTGAAAGCGAGAAAGTACACAGAGACTTTCATGGGGAAGAAGACTTTCAATGGTGAGAGAAGCAGTTTTGGGACCAAAAGGTTGCCGGTTTGATTCCCTGGACCAGCAAGAAGGGCTGAAGTGCCCTTGAGCAAGGCACCTAACCCCCAACTGCTCTGGGTGTGTTGTACATCGCTCTAGATAAGAGTGTCTGCTAAATGCCTGTAATGTCATGAAGACCATAAAGACATAGGATGCATTGTGATGGCTATGTAAGGCAGAGTTGAAGGAACTCTGGTACAATTGTTAGATCCCATGACTGACACTTAGGCCAGTGTGATGTGGACTCTGTAGGTTGATTGGTGAGTAACGTGGGCAGAATTATTGGTACAGGAAAGAATATAACCTCACACAGCGAGATCAGTCATGACCTAGACTGCTCAGTTCTGCCAGAAAGATCTACAGTTGATGGTGAATCAATTTGGCATACCACTTGCGCCCTGCTAAACCTTTCCCAGATGCAAGACATCTCACCATCATGCTATCCTAACAATCAAGTTGGCATCAGTGATGTGAACCATGGATGGGCTCACTTGAGTTTTGGAGTTTGAGACAGGGGACAAGCTTATTGAGTAATCATTTCAGTGCAGGCTAACTCCGAGAGCCTTTTTAATTTTTTTTTTTAACAAGCCACCCTTGAAAAAAGAGGAACCCTGAAGAGTCCAAGTTTCGTGTCAGATCAGAGCGTCCAATTCCCACAGCCATGTTGCTCATCCATACTTCATCTTCCTCGATCCTTTTATCCTGCTCTCCTCATCTCATTCTGCATTATTAAAGCATGCAGCCATTTGGGAAACTGTGGTCTGTCTTGGCTTTCCTATTTCTTTTACATCTTTATGCTTTTTCTGTCTGCCCTCACTAGTTGATTTGATGGTTGCTTTTACACAAAGTGTAAGAAAGAACCAACTGTGAGCAGAGCTGAGCTCAAACCCATCTACGTATCAGGTATCAAAGAGAAATGTTAGGTAAGGAACAAAGTGGAATCAAAAACGCGGTGGTGTATTGGGTTATGTAATTCCTAAATCTTGTCTTATACCATGGATACTTGGAAGGAACTGTTCATGTAGGAGACCAGCATTTGGTCAAGATCCTCCTGGCTGGATAATTTGGACAAATTATCAAGAACAACTCAATTTTGTATCACTGCTATGCAGATGACACCCACATTTATTTTGCTCTGTCACCTAATGATTATGCCCCCCTTGAATGTCTCTACCAGTGTATCGACCAAATCAACAACTGGATGTCACAAAATTTTCTTCAGCTGAACACAGATAAAACAGAAGTAATTCTATTTGGGGAAAAAAGATGAAAGACTCAGGATTACCACTATTCTTGACACAAAGGGGATTAAAACAAAAGATATGGTTAAAAATCTTGGTGTTTTCATTGACCGCGAGCTAAACTTTGACAGTCACATGAAAGCAATCACTAAATCGGCATTTTATCACCTAAAAAACATTTCCAAACTAAGAGGACTTATGTCAAAAAATGATCTGGGAAAACTTATACATGCCTTCATCTCTAGTAGGGTTGATTACTGCAATGGCCTTTTCACAGGCCTGCCAAAAAAAAACCATCAAACGACTTCAGCTGGTTCAAAATGCAGTAGCTAGGGTTCTCACACGAACAAAAAGAACAGAGCACATTACTCCAATTCTAAGGTCCCTTCACTGGCTTCCAGTAGGCTACAGAATTGACTTTAAAGTATTGCTGCTGGTGTACAAATCTCTAAATGGTACAGGGCCCAATTACCTCTCTGATATGTTGCAGTGGCCTAACCCAATCAGATCGTACCAGATCGCAGCAGCAAAATTTACTGGTAAAACCTGTTGTTAAAACAAAGTGTGGTGAAGCAGCTTTTAGCTACTATGCAGTACAGCTATGGAACCAACTCCCAGAGGACATTAAAAATGCTCCTGCTGTTGGCAGCTTCAAATCTAGACTAAAGACCAGGCTGTTCTCAGATGCTTTCTGCTAACTGATTAATATTGTCATCTTTACATGTTTTAAACTTTACTTAACTTTTACAGTCTCTGCATGTTTTAAACTTTACTTAACTTTTATACTATTTTATTCTGCTGTTTTTTTACTGAACTTTTACTTCATTTTATTATTTTATTTCTACTATTGTTTAATTCTTATTTTTTTCTCTCTTCTTCCCCCTTTATTTTATGTAATTTTATTTTCTATTGTTTACTGTTTTGCTTTTACCTCTGTAAAGCACATTGAACTGCCACTGTGTATGAAATGCACTATATAAATAAACTTGCCTTGCCTGGCGGCTGGAAAGGCGGCCATTACTAAGAACTGGCTCAAGACTGAAGCACCAAGTCACAAACATCCATCCATCTATTATCTGTAGCCACTTAACCTGTGCAGGGTCGCAGGCAAGCTGGAGCCTATCCCAGCTGACTATAGGTGAGAGGTGGGGTACACCCTGGACAAGTCGCCAGATCATCGCAGGGCTGACACACAGAGACAAACAACCATTCACACTCACATTCACACCTACGGTCAATTTAGAGCCACCAATCATCCTAACCTGTATGTCTTTGGACTGTGGGGGAAACCAGAGCACCCGGAGGAAACCCACACGGACACGGGGAGAACATGCAAACTCCACACAGAAAGGCCTCCATCGGCCGCTGGGCTCAAACTCAGAACCTTCTTGCTGTGAGGCGACAGTGCTAACCACTGTCAACCAATGGTTGTCAATCATAGATGATATACTTGTGACGGAAAATCTTACATACAAGTTGAAAATGGAAGATTTTTTTTTATAAAAGGCTGGAGAAAATGGCTAACACATAAAGCAAAGAAAACCATGAATAACAGGGCAGTCTAAAAACAAGGTAGAATTCTCCCAACACACAGAGCTAATTTTTTTTTCCTTTCATTCTTTAGGGATGTGAACCTAAAACCTTCCAGTTACTAGTGCAGAACTTTAAACATTAAGCTACCATTTTATATAAAAATCCTATTGCAGTTCTGGACGATTTTGTTTCCCTTTTCCAATCTAAATTTCCATAGAACTGACTGTCTCATAAAATTCCTCTCGGTACTACTAATACACCACTTTCATTTCCCAGAGTGCATAAATGTATTGACTTTTTTTTGTCCATGACATCCATCATCTACACCATGGTGCTTTTATGTAGGTGAAATGAATTCAAATTTTATTCAACACTAAATTACACGTTTTTATCTGATCCCAGTCCAAGCGCTGTTGGAGGACGTCCTGATTGACAGCTGCTTCCAGGCAGCTCAACAACTGGTGAGTTTGCATTTTTCTTAAACATTGCTTGGAATCAGCATCGAGTGTGAAATGAACATTTTCATATGTTTAGCCAGATGATGTCATGGCCTTGGTGATGGTCATGCTGTATGACCTGCAGGACAGAAAGTTTCAGCCCAGAGAGCCAATGACAGGAGAAGGGGAGGGGCTTGTAGAAGAAGTGAAGCTGGTGGAGGACAGCCTCTTCAGGTTTATGCAAAATTATTCAGAAATGTTTATAATCTGTTTGTGTTTTTTTCCTCCCAAATACACCTGGTGTGCATGTGTACATATGTTAGTTTTAGGACTAAGCTTGCAGCCTCACTGGCTCGCTTCAGAATCAAGCAGGATCTGGTGTGTATCGATGACATTCTGCCAAAAAGTGTGAAGGAAAAGCACCAGAGAAAACACAATCTACCCATCTGTGCCTGGGTCAACACACTCAAGAGCAGGTACACACACACACACACACACACACACACTTACTTCTAGTTTTTAATGTCTTAACAGGGAATGAACAAACATTCATGGTTTCCATTATTTGTCCAAACACACTATAGGACTGCATCAGGAATTTACATTCTACTTTACATCCTCGACATCCTGCATCTCCTCTCTTTCCCTCTACACCAACCAATGCAACTGCCATTACATGAACAACTGCAACTTGTCCGTGACATGAAGCTTTATCCCAACGTAAATTGGCAATTAACTGACTACAGAATAAAACAAGTGTTGCCAAGCAAAACAAACCTCGCCCGGCAGCACTTATTTTATACCTATATGTTAATAATGGTAATATTTCTCAATCACCAGCTGTCAGGTTATAGTCCTATGAAAATCCATGACCTTGAGTTTGACATTTCCAAGTCATTCAAGGTCAAAGGTCATGGTGCCAAATGAAAGCCCATATGGCACTTCCTACAAGTTGATAATGGTAAATATCCATCTACCATCAACCGTTTTTAAGTTACAGCTCTCTGAAAATCCATGACCTAGAGTTTGACCTTTCAGGGTCAAATATCATGGTGCCAAATGAAAGGCCATATGGGAGTTCCTATGTGCTCATAATCCCTGGGTCCTTCTGCACGCTTCGGCAGCGCATTGATATCTGAGCTCCGTATCAATGCGCTGCCGAAGCGCACAGAAGGTGTTAGTACGCCTGTCATTATAGTGCGGACTTTCCATAGCATAGAAAATCACTACGTTTCAATTTGTGTAACTGAACTTGTTTCATATCACTGGTCATATAAACCTATGTAAACAGGAAAAACGCGGAAGAGTTTGGTCGCATCTAACTACAGCCCCAAAAAATACCATTGGCCATACTGAGCCTAGCTACATTGCTAACAGGAGTGACAGCGCGTCTGACTGCGTCTGACTGACTGGGAGGTCGCGCAAAGCTCGGAGAGGTACGGAGCAGCTCGTCTCAATTCAGATAAGAGCATATTTCATTATGGAAGTACGGTGGACTGTTCCTTTAAGCTGCGAAAACAGAAAAAACCCATCCGAAAAATTGCTAAAATATTAGGAGTGGCAAAATCTACAGTTTGGTACATCCTGAGAAAGAAAGAAAGCACTGGTGAACTCATCAATGCAAAAAGACCTGGACGCCCACAGAAGACAACAGTGGTGGATGATCGCAGAATAATTTCCATGGTGAAGAGAAACCCCTTCACAACAGCCAACCAAGTGAACAACACTCTCCAGGAGGTAGGCGTATCAATATCCAGATCTACCATAAAGAGAAGATTGTATGAAAGTAAATACAGAGGGTTCACTGCACAGTGCAAGCCACTCATAAGCCTCAAGAATAAAAAGGCTAGATTGGACTTTGCTAAAAAAAACATCTAAAAAAGCCAGCACAGTTCTGGAAGAACATTCTTTGGACAGATGAAACCAAGATCAATTTCGACCAGAATGATGGAAAGAAAAAAAGTATGGCGAAGGCATGGTACAGCTCATGATCCAAAGCATACCACATCATCTGTAAAACACGGCGGAGGCAGTGTGATGGCTTGGGCATGCATGGCTGCCAGTGGCACTGGATCACTAGTGTTTATTGATGATGTGACACAGGACAGAAGCAGCCGGATGAATTCTGAGGTATTCAGAGACATACTGTGTGCTCAAATCCAGCCAAATGCAGCCAAACTGATTGGTTGGCGTTTCATAATACGGATGGACAATGACCCAAAACATAAAGCCAAAGCAACCCAGGAGTTTATAAAAGCAAAGAAGTGGAACATTCTTGAATGGCCAAGTCAGGCACCTGATCTCAACCCAATTGAGCATGCATTTCACTTGTTAAAGACTAAACTTCAGACAGAAAGGCCCACAAACAAACAGCAACTGAAAACCGCTGCAGTAAAGGCCTGGCAGAGCATTAAAAAGGAGGAAACACAGCGTCTGGTGATGTCCATTAGTTCAAGACTTCAGGCAGTCATTGCCAACAAAGGGTTTTCAACCAAGTATTAGAAATGAACATTTTATTTACAATTATTTAATTTGTCCAATTACTTTTGGGCCCCTGAAATGAAAGGATTGTGTTTAAAAAATGCTTTTAGTTCCTCACATTTTTATGCAATCATTTTGTTCAACCCACTGAATTAAAGCTGAAAGTCTGAACATCAACTGCATCTGAATTGTTTTGTTCAAAATTCATTGTGGTAATGTACAGAACCAAAATTAGAAAAATGTTGTCTCTGTCCAAATATTTATGGACCAAACTGTATACTAAGAGTTAATACCGTTCACATCAAGGTGAATTTCATCCAGACTCTTCCTTTTGTATTCTCCTAGCCATCCCTGTTCCAATGCCAGGAGAACTTAATTTATTTTAGCTAGCTGGAGGGCGCCCTCTAGAAGGTGGTAGTGCTTTCTTTGGACCTCAATGTTATGCCCAAGGAAATCTGCCAGCTGGTCAAGTCTTGAGATTCAGAATGGTTGAAAGAGTAGCAATGTGTTTTGTAGAGGTAAGTGCTTTGGGAGTTTTGAGGTCATCACAGTCATTCACAAATTGCCTTATGCAGTCAGAACCCCTAAGGTAATGGGCAGAATGTGGCAATGCAAACAAGTGTCCATTTTCATTCCGCACCCCACATTCTTCTCACATCTCAGAGTATCAAGTGACTCCCTCATGAGCAGGGTGAGGAGAACAAGAACTTTCCTTCCTCTCTTTCCTACTATGATTATCCAGGCAAAATGTTTGCAAAGCTTCTGCCAGAGTGCTGTAAAGGCCAGGTTAACATCTTCATGCATTTCTAATGTGTCCTTTGATAAGTACACAGACAAGGGCATTCTTGATACCTCTCCTGCTCTCCAGCGGTTGAAGAGGATAACTTGCACCAGGATTACTGTAGCAAGGTCTTTCCAGTTTGAGAGCGAAGGCTCTTCTTTCAGGGCATTCAGGTGTTGCTGCTGTTTCTCAGGTAAATGGCAATGAATATTTTGGACATCCTGTGTGAATGGGAGGAGCTGAGGAGAATTCCACTTGGCCTGGTCAAGGTAAGTTAGCGCTTGGATTGCAATGTCAAGTTTCCAACTTTCTTGGTATTGCTGTGCAAATTCCTCAGCAGCTTGGACAGTTTGTTTATCTTTCATCTTCAATCCTTTGGACTTAATATACATAGCCAAAGAATGCAAGCTGTGTCCAACTTTGTGAGCAAGAGATGGACGTTGATATTTGCCAGTTTCATCACTGAATCCAGCTAGGCATCTTGCAGCAGTGACAACAAGACTGTACTTTTCAGGTTTTATGAGTTCTTTCATAGTCTTCACAGGTGCAACTTTTTTTGCTTCCACTACCAGTCTGCAAAGCTCTCTTGGTTTTTGTTGAATATATTGGTGTTGGGGCGGCATGGTGGTGTAGTGGTTAGCACTGTCGCCTCATAGCAAGAAGGTCCTGGGTTTCAGCCCAGTGGCCAGCGAGGGCCTTTCTGTGTGGAGTTTGCATGTTCTCCCCGTGTCTGTGTGGGTTTCCTCCGGGTGCTCTGATTTCCCCCACAGTCCAAAGACATGCAGGTTAGGTTAATTGGTGGCTCTCAATTGACCGTAGGTGTGAATGTTTGTCTATGTGTCAGCATTGCGATGGCCTGGCGACTTGTCCAGGGTGTACCCCACCTCTCGTCCATAGTCAGCTGGGATAGGCTCCAGCTTGCCCGCGACCCTGTATAGGATAAGCAGCTACAGATAATGGATGGATATTGGTGTTGGCTAACTACCTTCTTATTCTTGTTGAACAGCCTGTAGCCATATTCTAGAAGGCAGCAATCTTCCTTCATAGTAACTGCAACCTTGCCTTGATTCATATCACTTAAGAATTTCCAGTATGCATCACTAAATCCAGTTGGCGCAGGGTCAGCAAAAGCACACAATGCCTGGACTCTTGTTTTACCTCATTTTGATATGTTCTCCTGAGGCTTGAATTTGCAGACCTGAAAATGTCGCTACAACACTTTTTGTGAACAAGCCGTAGCAGTACATACAGGACAATGCATAAATTACATCCTTCAGTTCTCTCCTTCGGTTATTTCCATGGGATGAGTTTGCCTTTTTTGCTTTCCAACACTTCAGTGTTGTGCTCAAAGGTCCCCTTATTTTGGATATAATCTAATTGCAGTCGCCTTTCTTTTGAATTCTTTGGCAAAGTCAGCACTTTTGCAACATCAGCCTGATTGCTGTGTTTTTACGCAACAAGTGTCTTGACATTTTCTGAACTACTCGTCCACAATATAAGCAGTGATGTTTCTTATTATATCTTCTTGAACCATCCTCCTTCTTCAAAACTGGATTAACAAAGACAGACTGCTGTTCTTCAAGGGACAGTGAAACACTTGCCTCCTCATTAGTATACGTTTGCATTATTTTCTCTTCATTCACATCAGCTTTGCTACCAGGAACTCTTTGTGTGGGGTCATGCCTTGTTTCAAATCTGCTCTGACTGGAAGGCTTGCCCCTGCTCTGACAAGTAGATGGAATTGTTTTGATTTTATTACCCAGGGATAAATCAATGGTGCAGTCACTGTCTGTGCTTTCCTCACTGGGATTTGGAATATACTCATCTTCACTATCCACACTTTCTTTCAAAGAAAAGGAAAAAACTGAAGTTAATAACTCAACCTACAAATTAATTACACTCTTAACTGTCTACTGCGTTTTAGGATGAAGTACATTCGATAGGATGGCTGAGTGAAATTCAAAGTACTATCAGTGCATGTCTGGCACTCCAATTAGTGAACATGGTATTGACTTTGGTTGGCACTACCCTTTAAGTGATAACATGAAGGAGCATAAAAAAGGGCTTACAGGACGCCAACAGCCTCTCCTGGACCTTTGTAAAGCCATTTCAGACTTTGAAATGGAAAGGCCCTCTGCGCTATCATCACTTGAATCGTAAAAAGCATCAGAAAAATCTGGTATTCTATTATTCATCTGAAAAAAAGTGTTATGTAAAAGTATTATTATCCATTTTATGCACATTCTATTAAAATCCATCATGGGGAAAGATTTTGTAGGAAATAGCCTATAAACCATTTATTAGAATTCAATGTCAGAGGCATACCAAAATGCTTTTGTTCTTCTCAACTTTGGAAGAACTTCACGGTCTGATTGCACACTGGAACAGTACTAGTGCGTCTCAAAAAATTTGAATACCATGAAAAAGTTCCTTTTTTTCATAATTTAATTCAAAAAGGTAAACTTTCATATATTCTATATTCATTACATGTAAAGTGAAATATTTAAAGCCTTTTTTGTTTTAATTTTGACTTATAGCTCATGAAAATCAGAAATCCAGTATCTCAAATTATTAGAATATTCCCTAAGATCAATCAAAAAAAGGATTTACAATACAGAAATGTCCAACTTCTGAAAAGTATATTCATTTATACACTCAATACTTGGTTGGGGCTCCTTTACCATGAATTACTGTATCAATGCGGTGTGGCGTGGAGGTGATCAGTCTGTGGCACTGCTGAGGTGTTATTGAAGCCCAGGTTGCTTTGATAGTGGCCTTCAGCGTATCTGTATTTTTGGGTCGGGTGTTTCTCATCTTCCTCTTGACAATACCCCATAGATTCTCTATGGGGTTCAGGTCAGGCAAGTTGGCTGGCCAATCAAACACAGTAATATCATGGTCAGCAAACCATTTGGTAGTAGTTTTGGCACTGTGGGTAGGTGCCAAGTCCTGCTGGAAAAGGAAATCAGCATCTCCAAAAAGCTCGTCAGCAGATGGAATCATGAAGTGCTCTAAAATCTCCTGGTAGATGACTGTGTTGACTTTGGACTTGATAAAATACAGTGGACCAACACCAGCAGATGACATGGCACCCCAAATCATCACAGACTGTGGAAACTTCACACTGGGCTTCAAACACCTTGGATTCTGTGCCTCTCCACTCTTCCTCCAGACTCTAGAACCGTGATTTCCAAATTAAATGCAAAATGTACTTTCATCTGAAAAGAGGACTTTGGACCACTGAGCAACAGTCCATTTCTTTCTCTCCTTAGCCCAGATAAGACACTTCTGACATTGTCTCTGGCTCAGGAGTAGCTTGATATTAGGAATGTGAACATTGTATCCCCTTTCTTGAAGATGTCTGTTTGTGATGGGTCTTGATACACTGACACCAGCCTCAGTCCACTCCTTGTGAAGCTCTCCCAAGTTCTTGAATCAACTTTTCTTGACAATCCTCTCAAGACTGCGGCCATCCCTGTTGCTTGTGCACCTTTTCCAGCCACCCTTTTCAGCAATGACCTTTTGCGGCTTACCCTCCTTGTGGAGGGCATCAGTGATCATCTTCTGGACAACAGTCAAGTCAGCAGTCTTCCCCATGATTGTGGTTGTGTGTACTGAACTAGATCGAGAGATGTGTGTTCATACTGTTTTACTCAAACTTGAAATGAAATATTCTAATATTTTGAGATTTTTTTTGTTTTTGTACTGTATGCCATACTGATTAAAATTAAAATAGAAAAATGCTTGAAACATTTTAGTTTATGTGTAATGAGTCTATAATATAACATTTTCACTTTCTTAAATAACTGATGGAAAACATTGAACTTTTTCACAATATTCTAATTTTTTGAGATGCACTAGTATGTTGTAGAATCCTCATCAGTGTCGTCCATGTTGTTGCAAGAAACCGAATACCAATAAAGAAACAATATGAGAATGAACAATATAAAATGATCAAAGTCAAACTCTATAAAATAAGCCTACCTGTTGTTCACGTCAGGAATAAATTTTTTGCATTGGTAGCTGTATGCAGTTTTATTCTGTTTGTAGCTTGCTGTGGATGCCAGTTAGTGGCCAAGAGCACCTGAAGCCATGCACACGCCCTTCCTGAAGCAGATAAATGTCTCATTTGATTGGCTATGATGATACACACTTCCAGAAGTGTGCATCTGTGGCAATGCCTTATACCCAGCTTCAGGGGCGCTAGAGAGCAAAAATTTCTCACACTTTTTACACACATACCCATACTTTATGGAAAGTGAAGGGGGAGCAAGAGGCATATCAGGTGAGGAGCCTGAGCTAGATTAAATTGAAATCGGTGTGGGGCCCACGATTTTGGGGCCCACGATTTTGGGGCCCACAAGGTTGTTGGGCCCCATACTGTTTGTGTGCTCCTGGTCATCGTGCCCAATAAAGTAATAAATACAAGTGCGCGCGCGCGCACACACACACCTGTACTGTCCACCTAATATACACGGCATGTATGCATGTGCACTTTGTGACTCTGCAGCGTGGATGAAGTGTGTGAGATGCTGAAGACACAGGGCTTCGTCCAAGTGGATCAACACACACATCTGGAAGGGAGTGTGTTCTGTAAGGACACACACTGTCCTGATGTCCTGCTGTTTCCACACCATGCCCAAGAACTTCTAAACAAGACGACACTGTTAATGGATCATGCACTTATAATACAGGTGACACACTCATTATATCATGCACACACACACTTATGTCTTGTATCTCAAGCGTGCATATCATGCATCTTGCCTTGTGTGTACACCTGTGTTTCTTAAAGGAGAAGTCCCGCAGTCTGGCTGTGTGTGCACTGCGCCCCCTGTTGGCCAAAAACACAGATGTGCTGATGGCAGGGTCGTTCTCTGCACACACCGTGGCGCACGTAGGTGTCCAGGCTTCCATTCTTTCCAACCATGTCTACATCTGTGGGCTTTCTGCTGGCTCCGCCCACAGGGAGGCACTACAGTTGACGCTGTCGCGCATTGGCTGCAAAAGTGAGAGATTTCTGAGATCAGAACATTTGAGCTAAATATTTAATAAATGCAGTAAGCTGTTGAACTCTAACAGTGTGCTATCTGTATGTGAAGATGTACACTTGCTGTCTGAGCAATTTGCTGAACTGAGTGAAAGCGATTCACGTCTCCAGAAGGTTCGAGTTGTTCTTGTGCTGCCCCGATGTACAGCTTCAGCACTCACGGACCCCATAGTGCATATTATTAATGAGGACGGAGGTACGACAACACAGAAGGGTCAAACACCAGACCAGTGCCATGTGATTTCCCCCCACACACACACACTTTCCCTGTTGGTTACGAAGTTGATGTTTTCAAAACATGTTATTTATATATGCTATGAAACAGGACATGCGCACTGTAACCGTAACAACACAATTACCAGTCATAGGTTGAACCAGGGGCGGCACGGTGGTGTAGTGGTTAGCGCTGTCGCCTCACAGCAAGAAGGTCCGGGTTCGAGCCCCGTGGCCGGCGAGGGCCTTTCCGTGAGGAGTTTGCATGTTCTCCCCGTGTCCGCGTGGGTTTCCTCCGGGTGCTCCGGTTTCCCCCACAGTCCAAAGACATGCAGGTTAGGTTAACTGGTGACTCTAAATTGACCGTAGGTGTGAATGTGAGTGTGAATGGTTGTCTGTGTCTATGTGTCAGCCCTGTGATGACCTGGCGACTTGTCCAGGGTGTACCCCGCCTTTCGCCCGTAGTCAGCTGGGATAGGCTCCAGCTTGCCTGCGACCCTGTAGAACAGGATAAAGCGGCTACAGATAATGAGATGAGAGATGAGATGTTCCTAACTGGCTTTAATGTGAATGCCCCTTATTGTATTATCTCAGGGTTTGTTTTGTTTTTTTTGTATATTACAGCAATAAAATATATTTATTTTTTACACCAACAAGATCTGTAGGATTAAATATAAAGTGTGCTGTGGGTGAGAAAAAAAAAGAAAAGACAAATAGTGTGAAATCAGCCTTTAAAATGCAATTATCGTTTTCTTATCAGACAGGAAGTTGCTGAAGGATCTGTCTCAGGGCGCTGTGTCCAACACAAAACTGGAGTCCCTGATCAAAAAACAGATACAAGACTTGACCCACGCCCTGATCTGTAACACACACACACACACACACACTACTGTAATACTAGATTCTGCACTAGTCAAGGTTCAAATTCGATGAGCAAAGTGTTGCTCTTTAAAGCAGATTCCTAACCCCGGTCTTGATCCTGGTCCTCACATTTTCTCTGAAAATGAGCTCATTATAAAGATTAGAAATTATAAAATCGTTCAAGGTTTTTTTTGGGGGGGGGGATTTCTCCTTTCACAGCTTAGCTCTGTGCTTGAATTGGATTCCGCTTTGCTTGTAAGCTCCTTAAATAAAATCAAATGAATAAATATAAATGCAAAGTATAAAGACCACACTACTCAAAAGAATGGTCAACTTCCCTGACGTGTTTAATGCCATCAGGATGAAATGTCTGTATCAGCTGTTCCTGCTCTGCTCTCTCCTTTTACACACTGATTATAGCTAAGCTACGGGTATTACATTTTCCCACTGCAATGCAAGAGTGACTTTCCATTAAAAGTGTATGAGCATGAGGACGTGTTCTTTGACCTTAGAGAAATTTCCTTGTCTTTTCTTAAGCAGATTTCCATTGAGCATACTTCTGCTGACCTACTGGGACAAAATATCTGTATATTGAGACAGAATTCAGCTTTATATCCACCAATCTAAAAATATCTCCTTTACATAATGTATGAACTGCATTTGAATCAAACTGTATAATTAATTATAAGCAGAGTAAAAAGTGTAGTTTTTGAAATTTGATGATATAATTGATGACTCCAGCAGTTGGACTTCTGTTCTTTTGGATTTCTGTGATTTTTTTTTTTTTTTTTTAATCAGTGAGCGTTGTGTGATTTATGAACTACAGTTCCCAAGGTGCATGGTGTGGTCTACTGCACATGCTCAGTGTATGCAGAGGAGAACGAGCTGGTGGTGAAGAGAGCGCTCAAGAACGCTGCAGTCAGAACCAAGTTACGGCCATTCAGGTAGACACAAGTTTGCACCAACACTCGCTAAGGACTCTTGGGTAGGAGTTGAAGAATAGTTGGTGAGGTAGTGGTTTGGAAGCTCGGTCACTAGTGGAGAATGAGACAGATGAGAATTTCTAGGAAGTTAACTAGGAAGAAGATGGAGCTTCAGATGTGGTCTTTGTCCCAAACTTCAGTTATGTCAAAATTCCTTAATTTCAACACAAAACCACCATCACTGCTCAGGGGGAAGCTACAAGGAGTGGGAGTAGATTGTCACCTGGCTGCGTGGACTATTAACTATCTCGCCAACAAACCACAGATTGCGAGATGACATGACCATAGCGTTCCCCTTTTACATATGAACTCCATTACTGTATGAGGTGAAAACAAACAGAAAAAGTAACAAATTTTCATTCTCACTCAGTCTTTCATAACGGAAAAGTCACAGGTATCATGTATTCCCACCTGACTGCGTTTAAGAGAATGCTATGGAGCACAAGTCGTGTGAGACCTGACACGACGTATAATTCACAAGGCGGTGAGTCCATTGCTGTGAAAAGCCCAAGCTGAGACATTAGTTAGTTAGTAACATGGCACAAATTGAGCTGCATCATGTCTCTGTTGAGAGAGTTCTCTTCCTGTTTCTGAAGATTTGTTTTGTTCAAGTAAAGGTTATTTATAACAGTTTTGCTTATACCATCATATCCACTGACTCGCTCAAGCGGACAACCATGACCCCTCGATCTACAGTTCCCACATAACCACACACACCTTCTTTCACTTTCACTTATTACTCACCTTATTTAAACCCTGGCTTCTGTTAGTTTGTCTTGTGTTTGTTTTTATTCTCCATGCCAATGCTCGTCGTGTTCCTCACTTCTACTGTTTTCATGCCTGGTGTTTTTTGTTGCTTTGACTATCCTGCGTAAATAAAAGGTTTCCACACTTGTATCCATCTCTATGCCTCAACCATGATAAAAATAATAAGTGGAAATGTCAGCATCCTGTT
Organism: Neoarius graeffei; assembly: GCF_027579695.1. Taxonomy (NCBI): domain Eukaryota; kingdom Metazoa; phylum Chordata; class Actinopteri; order Siluriformes; family Ariidae; genus Neoarius; species Neoarius graeffei. The sequence goes on along the minus strand of NC_083571.1, from coordinate 29,771,167 downwards.
CATTCAAAAGACCAAGTACATTCATATAACTTATTAGAGTATATTGTGGGCGGCACGGTGGTGTAGTGGTTAGCGCTGTCGCCTCACAGCAAGAAGGTCCGGGTTCGAGCCCCGTGGCCGGCGAGGGCCTTTCTGTGTGGAGTTTGCATGTTCTCCCCGTGTCCGCGTGGGTTTCCTCCGGGTGCTCCGGTTTCCCCCACAGTCCAAAAGACATGCAGGTTAGGTTAACTGGTGACTCTAAATTGACCGTAGGTGTGAATGGGAGTGTGAATGGTTGTCTGTGTCTATGTGTCAGCCCTGTGATGACCTGGCGACTTGTCCAGGGTGCACCCCGCCTTTCGCCCGTAGTCAGCTGGGATAGGCTCCAGCTTGCCTGCGACCCTGTAGAAGGATAAAGCGGCTAGAGATAATGAGAGAGAGAGAGTATATTGTTCAAAGTTCTTCCCATGCCACAAGGCACATTCGGCAGGGCCAGTCTCCGTTTCAATAGCCCTCGGCCTCTTGCCTATTACATCACTTGGGTTACAGTGGGAGGGCTAGTCCTTTGGCAACCACGCGAGTTTGACTCCCTACTCACATCTGTATTGTGGCATGACTCACCAGATGGCAGTAAGTACCATTTTTATGATGGTCTTTGGTACAGTACATCATTATAACTATTTTATTATTAGTTACTGTTGCCAATGTCCTTGCGTGGATTTTATAAACGAAATTTCATCATGGGTATCTACGTATGCTAAAAACAAGCTTTATGTACGTATGGTCTGTGCTTATCCATGGTTTTGGCTCCGCATTAGATCCTGGAGCATATCCCACACCTATACGGTGGTCCCCCTGTATCTGCTGATATTTTCTTTGCTTGTTTTGAGTTTGCTGTTGGTTGCTTTTCATTGAGGCAGTATGAGTAGTGCCATTGCAAGATCACTACATAATTCATGTCACCGCCAGCAACAACATGGCCATCACAAAACGTAACTCTGATGGTTCCAATTCCCACTGAGGCCACAACAAAAGATTACCATAAACATTACGAGGTCACCAGGGTAGATTAAGGTTTTGACTTTAGCATTTTGTTCCCATTCCCACAGAACACCATTACAGCATAATAACAGAAACTGTATGGTTTTTACTATGAATGGGAATGAGATGTGTGTGTCTGATGTGGTGGTTTGCAGTACAGGTGCCCCACAGGGTACGGTGCTCTCCCCTTTCCGTTCACCCTATACACATCAGACTTCAGATACAACATGGGCAACTTTCACCTCCAGAAGTTCTCGGACAATACAGCCATCATTGGATGCATATCTGACGGGAATGAACAAGAACACAGGAAGGAAATCAAGGACTTTGTCAACTGGTGTGAGCTGGATCACCTTCACAAAACACCAGCAAAGGCGTTTGGTGATAGACAAAGCAGACAAAGGAGATGGTGATAGATTTCCACAGGAAGTCAAAAGCCCCAGACTACACCATCAACAATCAGAGATCTTGAGATGGTGGGAACGTACAAATACCTGGGTGTTCCCTTCAATAATAAACTTAACTGGTCAGACAACACAAATAACCTGTATATAAATAAATAAATTTTAAAAAAGGCCAAAGACATCTTCACATGCTGAGGAGACTAAGGTCCTTTGGAGTGTGCAGGACACTAAAGAACATTCTACACTGCGGTGTCAGGCTCACTCTGTCCTGGTCTAGTCCATACATGAAGTGGGAGAGAGGAGGAGGTCCTAAATCTTGGCCAACTCCTCTCATCCCCTGCATGAGGCTGTGGATGAGCTCCTTCAGCAACAGACTGCTACACCTACATTGTAAGGATGGTAGTCAGATTCCTAGACAGCAGCACATTAGCAACTGTTGTCTTCTTTGGTCACCATCACTCGCAGCACAACTGTCAGGGTGCAGGCACTTACGGATGCAGGCGCAGGGGAGAGCAGGAGAAGCAAACTGCAGACGAAGCCAAAACAGTAGATTAGAATTGTGGTCAATCGGCAAATGGAATGTCAGAGGCGAGACTAAGAGACAAGATCAGGGAACCCATAAACATAGGTCAAATAGCGAACCAGCAGGCAGAAAGTAACCGGCTCAGTACAACAGGGGATAAACACTGAACAATACTTCACGCTGAACGTGAGTGAGAGTGGAGTTTAAGTAGCGGAGATGATTAAAGCGGAAATGAGTGACAGGTGTACTTAATAGGCTGAAGATAGAGGGCGCTGTGGTTTGTGGGAAGTGTAGTTCATGGTGGCCATGTTTGGAGGCTGTTTTGAGCTTACGCTGTCAACGCTGTTACTGACAACAACAATATCCAAGGCAATACATCTCAGGTAATACAACTTTACCATTCATCTATGTGCTGTCATTTATTTCTCGGTCGACAATATTTATCTAATATTTATTTATTTATCTGCACCCCTGTGCAATAACCTTTCAATAGCAGTCTTTTTACAGGCTTTCAGTTTCTCTTGTGCAACATTTTAGTACTGTAAATCACTCAACCTCCTGTGCAATAGGATTCAATGTATTCAATGTGTGCAATATTTTTTGGATATAATAATAATAATAATAATAATAATAAATCAATTTATATAGCATCTTTCTTACACCTAAGGCCGGGGTGGGGGGTTGGAATGTAATTCCAATGGCATAGCTACCCAGAGTCCCACCAAAAGGCACGCTGTGCTCGAGTTCTCTCATTTCTATTATGCACCCTCTTACTCTTTCCCCCCCCCCCCCCCCCCCTACTTTGGAGCTGCTCCTACTTTTGATCTCCAAACGGAGATCAGTAAAAGTTTATTTTACCTTATCTCAAAGCACGATGTGTACGCCTATCCTCCAGGGATATTCCCATTTTGTAGATGTATCGACATGCACCCAAACAGAGTCATGTTTATTTACTTATTTGCATTCTGGCTCTTTTCACTGAGTCAGATCATTTAGCTCACCAGTATGAGATTACTCTTTCCTGAGGAGATGATGCTCCCTCCTATTTTGTGATATTTTGGCCAATGATGACACACAGAATGCTAAATCTAAAATCAGAGATATGGCTGAAGAGGAAACTCATGTATTATTTACTCTAAGAATAACAACATGTAAAAAAGAAGATTAAAAAAAAAAATCAAGTTATCCTCCCGGCAGAACAAGAAGTCCATGGGGTGGAGTCAGACCTGATCCAGGTCCACCTACCTGGGTGGGGTTAAAACAGAAGTCCAGGGGGTGGAGTGCGTTTCAGGCTGGATACGTATTTATGTGGTGTTTTGTGGTGTACAGCTTGGTGCGGATTGGGGTTACAGGAGGAGTTTGATCAGATCCTACTCCACCCGTTGTACTTTTGGTTCTGCAGTGAGAACTATTAAAAACTAGAGACGACAATTCCCCTGTGGGAAATCGTGAGAGTGATGCAGTGGGCGTAGCAGTCGCTATCGCAGGAGTTGTACTGTGTGAATGTGTGACTTGCTATGAGGCTGCGATGCTAACAGCTAGCTAACATGCTAACAGCTAGCTAGCATGCTAACATGCTAGCTAACATGCTGGCTAGCATGCTAACATCCTAACAAGGCTAGCATGCTAACATGCTAGCTGTTAGCATGCTCGCTAGGTGTTAGCATGCTCGCTAGCTGTTAGCATGCTCGCTAGCTGTTAGCATGTTAGTTAATTATTAGCATGTTAACATGCTAGCTAATTATTAGCATATTAGCTTGTTAGCATGCTAGCTAGCTGTTAACATGCTAGCTAGCTATTGTCATGTTAGGCTGCTAGCTAGTTATTAACATGTTAGCATGCTAGCTAGCATGTTAGCATGCTAGCTAGCATGCTAATAGCTAGCTAGCAGCCTAACATGACAATAGCTAGCTAGCATGCTAACAGCTAGCTAGCATGCTAACAGCTAGCTAGCATGCTAACAAGCTAATATGCTAATAATTAGCTAGCATGTTAACATGCTAATAATTAGCTAACATGCTAACAGCTACCAAGCATGCTAACTTGCTAATAGCTAGCGAGCATGCTAACAGCTAGCATACTAACATGCTAACAGCTTGCGTACTAACACGCCATTCATTTGAATGGGGCCAAAAATCAATGGAAGCCTATGGACGGAAAATAGGGTGTGAGAAAACCAAGAAAAAGATGAGTGTAGGTCTCAGATGAGGGGATGGATGTGTGTGGGGACTTTAGCCTGGCTAACGCGACTTCAAAGCTCTGCGAGCATTTGGTCTGGCAAAGCTATTAAGCCCAACCGTTTCTCAGAGCCCGTGGTTGACCCGCCTCCCTGAAATGCCTCAGTTTGCTACTGGTCGAAGCCAGAAAAGGCTGTGACGAAGCTTAAACCAATCACATCACTCTTTCCTCTGACGTATGTGATGCGACGGGGATAACTGGTAGATTAAACTCTTACCGAAGCCGGTCGGGAGCAAGGCGAAAACGTCCTTCCTTTCAATAAATACCTCCAGGGCTGCTCTTTGCTCCGTTTTCAATGAGAACTTGCTCCATGTTCGTAATGTTTCTAGTGAATGAAGCGCTTCCGGCATAGATTCTGTAAACAATCTATGGCTTCCGGTCGCAGTTCTACTATGTCAGTGCCTTGAACACGCCTCTACCCAGGGCCGTTGGAGATGCTCAAAGTTGATTGGCTCCCGATTTTTCGGGAGCTTGGAAAAGCTGTAGATAGCTTGCCTGGCCAGACTAAGTTCGCAACAGGTCCTCGTGTTGTGTCACAGTTAGGATGGGCGGGCCCAGGCTATGGGGACTTGCCCTCAGGCATCATATGAAGTCTCTTGAAGTTTGGCCACTCATGTTCGCTAGCTGTGAATGTGAGACCTGCTATAATGCTACAATGCTGTGATTATGTGTGTGTGAGACAGCAGCCCCTCCCCTTTCTGCTCCCTCACTGCTCCCGGTTGGCATGGCGATGGTCCTGAGCAGGTGCAGTTGAGTCACACAAGATCTTGTCAGTTTTTTGCTGTTTTTTGCTCAGGAGCAGGCCTCGAACAACGACAATTTACTCGGAAACGAAAGGAGCTATTCACAAAATTCTTTCACACTGAGCGCTACAAGGCTCTCATGAACACATTGATGTAATTTTTTTGTCCCTAGTGTAAAAAATGTGGACAATAACATTTCTGATTTTGTAGTAAAATCGCTTTCAGGATTATAATGCGAGTCAATTGGGCAGTTCGCCTGTCCTCTTGTTACTTTCAGGCTTCTCATTCAAAAACTGTAAATCCTATCGCTCAGGTAGACACATTGTGTGAATCAAGACAAGCGTGACTCCAACTTTTGAGAAAATTGTGTGTGTAGAGTGAAATTTGTGGTTGAAAACACAGTTTAAATGAGAAATTTAGACCTTTTTTTTTTCAGGCTGTCTACACTCTAAATTAATCACCTCCACTGGTGTGTAACGCCATAGACGCCCATTATAAAGTCTGAATTTTTCCAGGTGTGATCATGGTGTTTGATCTGTGACTGATCAAAAAGTATAGAACCTAGCAAAAAAGTTGAATGCCAGATCCACACAGAAGTTTGTCTCCGTTTTAAAGTTTGAATCATGTCTCTAGGTGAAAGCATGCCAGAGCAGCGGATGTTTGAAAAACATTGAAAATGTGCAATTTTTTTCAATTAATTCCATAGAAAATGAATGGGAAATTTTGCACGATTTTTTCCATAGAATACTGAACAAAGTAATAGCACACCGAGTCTGATCGAGACGCACATTTTGATGTATTGTTTGTCTGTGTGCGATGTACGGTTATTGGGTTATTAAAAATCGAAATTTGTATGGAAGATGAAAAACGGAAGAACAAGAGTTTGCTGTGCTTTGCACTGCTCCCTATATTGGAGTCAATAGTTTGCAATGCATAGCACTGCATCACTAAAAAATTCTAGTATAAGTGAAGTGATTCTCAACATTTAGCTCTAAGTGTTGACTCAGGCCCTGTCCACACAGCAACGGATTCAGGTGAATCTGATAAAATTGTTTGTTTCGGCCTGGCGTCCACACGGCACCGGCGTTTTGGGTGCCCCAAAACAAAATCTTTTGAGAACGGGTTCCAGAGTGGAAAAATCTGGCAACGGCGCCGTTGCGAAGTCGTCTGGATGAGTAGAACGGATTTGTTTACGATGACGTCACAACCACATGACTGTCAGTGCTTCACGCCGGGTAGAAGTGTAACGAACTCGGTGCGAGTTGTCAACAAATCCTATAACTTGGTTCATGAAACGCGCTTACAAAATATTTTCACTGTGAATATTTATTGTGTAATGGTGCAAAGTGAGAGAGAGAGAGAGAGAGAGAGAGAGAGAATAGCCCTTAGGGCAGAGTCTTTAGTCCAAACACTGCGGAAGCAGTACCAAACCGCGCACAGCCCGTGCGCTTTCCAAAAACAAAAACGATCCCGCCAGCAAAAATAGGGAAAAAAAGGAGCGATCTCACCTCTTCAGATGTTGGTTTAAGTCCGACAATACATTCCTCAAAAAGGGCGTAGAAGAACAAAGTAATCCATCAACGTGTAGCATTCAATTTATTCCGGACCATTAAAGAATTCTGGAGGATATCAGAATGTTGGCGTACCGGCTTCCATCTACCCCCGTTCATTCCTCTCTCTCTCTCTCTCTCCATCTACCCCGTTCATTCCTCTTTCCGCGTCTTTCGTTTTACGCTACTGATTAATAATCAAAACTTTATGTGGCTAATGCTACAGAAGAAGGGGTTTATGCGCATGCGTCTACTTCTATTGTTCTGGTGTCTCCGATGGGACCGTCTTACAGCGCACGTAGAGATGTGGCATGTGTATTGCATCGTTTTCAGCAAGCGTTGCGTTGCTATATGGACCTGAAATTTTACTGATCCGTTGCCCATGTGGATGCGATATTTAAAAAAAAAAAAAATCTCATTGCCGTTGTCGTGTGGATGTAGCCTCATTCACAAGTGATATATCGCTAGTTTTTACTAGTTCACCAGTTTACTAGTACAATGTTATAGTCAGTCACTGTGTGTGTGTGCACGCATGTGTATACTTGCTACATATAGAGGACTGGAACAGATTTTTTACCAACAGAGTGAGGACATTTTGGCTGGTCCTCACTTTTTCATGGGGCTGTTTGAGGGTTAAGACTCAATTTTAGGGCTCAGGTTAGGCATTTAGTAGTGATGGTTAAGGTTAGGGTAAGGGGCTAGGGAATGCATTATGTCAATGAGTCCCCACAAAGAGAGAAGTACAAGAACGGGTGTGAATATTTTAATGAAACTGTTTAAAAACTAAAGCTAATGATGTCCAAGCTGGCCTCTCAAATAGCTAACAAGCTTAGGTCATATCTCAGTTTTACATAACGTACAAGAAATATGTTACTAATGGAGTAATGTTTTGCACTGGGATTTGAGAAGTGATGAAAAACTTAATTTGTACTAAGACTTTTTGACCATTTGATAGATAAGTGCATGTCTGGCTGCATTTCTACACACAACCGGCTCGATAAATGAATTCCCTTCCGACACACACCATTAGGTCCAATGATTGAACTGTCAGTAACCATGGCAACAGATCAAAAGCGTTTTATTAACCAGCTCATGAGCCTGTGACACCTCACACTATTATATATGCAAGAATACACACATCCACCGTGATGAAAGTTTATGCACTTTACTTTTAACGAGATAGCAATTTTTTTTAAAAAGAGCCTAATCTCCTGAAAATAAGTTTTTAAGTTTTCCTTTCTTTATGGGGTTGGGCCAATTTTGTGTTTGAACTAACATCAGGAACCCCCCCCCCCCAACAAAAAAAAAAAAACCATTAATAATTTGTCATACCACAGCATTGTTGAATTCTCAGAGCTGATTAGTAAGAACTTTCTAATACATCACTGTTCCTATAGTGACAGCCACTGGGAATCAGCAAACTACAAACATGGACCCTCCGAACTACAATTCCCAGAACACACAGTGCCCTCTGTCGCCTGCCTACTGAATCACAGCTGGCTTCCATTTACTCAATCACCTGTCCCTCTATACAAGTTCCCTTCACAAACGCACCTTTGCGAAGTATTGTTCTGCTCTCAGTTCATACCAAGCCTTGTATCTTTCCTGACTGCCTACTACATTCCTGACCCTTGCTACTTTCTTCTCGTTTCTCACTCTCTTTCCCATGTTACATTGTTCGCCGATCGCCCGACCCTCACTAGTTTACCGACACCAATTCCAGTCCTTTGATTTGGCTTTATTGATTTTCAGCAATCTGTCTTCCTCCGCGCAATACATCTGTAAATGCCTGCATCCTCACAACATGGAGACTGTTATTTATTTAGTTATTTAAGATAGATGCACATGATTTGATAAGCTGACGTTTTCTGTATGGAGATGTTTATTGGGCATTTATGGAAGGAGTCTCCAGTGTCAGTGCTTTGTAACACTCAGAGTTAAAGCTTCAAGTCTTTCAGCATGAGAAAGTCTTTAGGATCAAGCGTGGTTAAAAGCATGTGAAAACAGGAACTAACTTGTTTCATGGACTAAAACTAAAACATGGAAGTGTCTTAATTTCTGCATTCGATATGAATGAATGAACCCTTTATTATCACTGTTACCAGTGAAATTGACCATCAACCTGTCCTTACAGAGGGGGAACAGGACAGGAAGACAGAGATAAAAGAAAAGGAAACACAGTAGTAACATGAGGAAAGATGAGGAAAAAAAGAACCCCCCCCCACTCTGCCCCTATCAGGAGTACAGTGTGGGAGCATTAAAAAACCTCCGCACAAGCACACAATAACACAAGTACACTTTAAAACATGGGACTTGGGGGGGGGGGCAATCAGGGGTGGGGGGGGGAGGGGTAAGGGGGTAGGAGGGGAGGAGGTAGAGGAAACCCAGCGCAAGCAAGCAGCCGTCCGCTCCTGCAGCCATGCAAGCGGCGCTGGTCACGCACCCGCTTGTCACACTGGGGGTGAAAAACGGCGACCGCGGAAAATTGGGGAAGGAATGCGAAGAATGCAAGAGTGTCTCCCAGCAGTGACCTTCTGGGGGAAATGTTGCCCCAGCAACGGCCTTGATCGAGGCCGGCGCTGTTCAGGGAGCCGAATGTCGATAAGATAGAGATTGTTTGGTCTTTCGAACAGACGCAGTCTTTACACGTCCACACCACTCGTCCATATCTGTCCATTTCTGTTCAATTCAATTCCATTTGGTCTCCGAAATACTTATTCCTTGCAAAGCCGAAAGCGTCTCCAAGATGACAACCCTGTTGTGGTTCAAGTTCTGCCACAGTCTGAGTGCCGACAGCTTTGCCCACCGCTTCAATTATATCGGGCAGCTTTGTGGGGCTTTGAACAGCTGTCACCGTTGTCTGATTTCCTCGATATACCAGGGCAATGCCTAATCCAATCAGCAAAAGTCTGGTAATCATGGTTCTGAATAGGTAGATATCTTCAATGTCCTCCACAGACGTTCCAGCAGGACAGGTGGGTTCCCCCGAACCCAGAAACTGTGTCAATTTCGTTAGGAGACCAGTTTATCAAATCCATGCTTTTTTAGTTTAGAAATTCAATGCGGAGAGAGTTTCTCAAAAAAAAAAATCAGGTCTCAGTATTAGCAACTGTTTGGAGGGAATAACATCTCGACTGAAAACACCATGAGGAAAGTTGGGTCGGAGCTTATTTATTGAACTACGATGTGTGTTTTAATGCTTTCCTTCTGTTGCATTCATCACTCACCTTGTCAGACTGATTCCCTTTCTCTCTCAGGATAGTATCTCCAGGATGGACAGATGAAGAGAGGTTCTTAAGACTGCAGGCTTCTGGCACAAATGAGGGCTGCTTTCTCTGTGTGTTGAAGCGAGAGGTGCGTGTGTGTGTGTGAGAGAAATGATGTATGTGGATGTTGAGGAGAACACAAAAATACACTCAGATTTGGCCCTAGCTGCACTGCTGGCCTAAATTCAGTCAGTACAACACTGCCTTTCTGTAAATAATACATTCTGTTATCTAACTGAATCAGTGCCCCCAAATGTTTAGGACTCATTTATTGAAAAAAAATCTCAATCTAACAGCAAAAGGTTGACCTGGATCACTAATTCAGCACAAACTTAACACCAACACTGTTTAATATTAAATGTAGGATGATGAACAAATTGATAAATATAATATTTAGGAAACTTATTTATTTCATTTCCAGTACTGGGTAAACTGTAAAACATTTCTGTTCAAAAAGGTTTGACCGTCAGTGTATATATAATTCTGTCAGGACTGTCTTTTAGTAACTGTGTGTGTCTGTATATCTGTGTGTGTGTGTGTTAGGAAGCAGAAACTGTACAGGACATACTGGTACGTGCAGCAGCAAAAGGTCTCCTGTCTGGACTGGCGCTTCCTGAAAAAGTCAAGAAAACAAGAAGGAAAGAAAAACGTAGAGGAGCTCCAGCAGCTCCTCCTCATCCTGACCCCTCACTCACCAGTGACCCAAGTGTTTCTGAACAGCTCCACACTGATGGCACAGTCCCAGGAGGTGCCTTAGAACACATACAGGACTCACACGGTCCTTCACCTGCCCGGAATGACAGTTCTGCAAATCTGAGTCATGATTCGGCTGATGAACTTGGAGAGAATCAGGCTTCCAAAGCTACGGATCAGCAGAAAAAAGGCCGCAGGCGTAAATCTAGAGTGTCGAAACGCAGCCAAAGAGTAAAAACCAAGACTCGTACAATACACAAACGTAGGACACGGTCGTCCCGTAAGAAACTGCTTCGTGTTCAACCAGTGTAACACACACACCCCTATCCATCACAGGCTGCATTACCTTTAAAACAAGAGCAAAAATTCTTTGTTAAATGGGTAACAAGAGCGCTCTGAGAGCACAATATCCCCCACTGGCAACTCAGCCATAACTCTGGTAAAATGCGACTGAATTGAACGAAACTGCAATATGCGTATTACCGACATATAACAAAGAATCCTGTCAAGTTTTGTGAAATTCCTTCAAAAACTGTGAGAGGAGTTGATTTCAGAAGTGGAGCACCCTTCCCGGGACGGATAGAAATCGCTATGACATAACCCCCCTTCGGGCTTTTCGGCCAGCGGGGGATAAAAATCGTGAGGGAAGTTGATTTCAGAAAGCAAGCACACCTTGATGAAATTTGCCATCGAGGGCATAACTTCGGTAAAATTTGCCCAATTTAAACGAAATTCCAATCTGCGTATAACTGTCATATAACAAAGCCTTTTGCCAAGTTTGGTGAAATTCCTCCACAAATTGTGAGACGAGGTGATTTCAGAAGAACGTACACCCTCATGAAACTGTCAAAGTGCAAGTTATTTAATCAAGCGGTCAAAACTCTGGGAAAATTTTCCCAAACGAAATTAAATCGCAATATGCGTATTACCGTCATATAACAAGGCCTTTTGCCAAGCTTCGAGAAATTCGTCCAAAAATTGTGAGAGGAGTTGATGTCCGAAGGCGAGCACACCTTCATGAAACTGTCAGAGTACAAGGTTGTTAATCAAAGGCTGTAACTCTGGTAAAATAAGACCGAATTGAACAGAACAATATGTGTACTACCGACATATAACAAAGCCTTTTACCAAGTTTCATGAAATTCCACCAAAAATTGTGAGAGGAGTTGATTTCAGAAGGTGAGCACTAGGGTGCATCAGTTGCCCCCTAAAAATGAAAAGTTCCTCCGATCATGATGCATTTTTGTTTTTATGTTCCTTTTGGTAAGACAACACACTGGGTGAAATATTTTGACAAAATTCAAAAGTGTAATGGTGGCACCAGGAGCTCAAAGTTATGGAAAAAGCTGATATTTTATGACTTTTATGACAAAATTTCGATCACTTTTCATGAAACATTATGGCACCTTATAGAGTATACCAAATATCTTAGATACTGTAGACAGTATGTCTAGAATGTCTAAAAATATTTGGAGGTTTATTTTAGAGTGTCACTAGCATTATCTCATCTCATTATCTCTAGCCGCTTTATCCTGTTCTACAGGGTCACAGGCAAGCTGGAGCCTATCCCAGCTGACTACGGGCGAAAGGCGGGGTACACCCTGGACAAGTCGCCAGGTCATCACAGGGCTGACACATAGACACAGACAACCATTCACACTCACATTCACACCTACGGTCAATTTAGAGTCACCAGTTAACCTAACCTGCATGTCTTTGGACTGTGGGGGAAACCGGAGCACCCGGAGGAAACCCACGCGGACACGGGGAGAACATGCAAACTCCACACAGAAAGGCCCTCGCCGGCCACGGGGCTCGAACCCGGACCTTCTTGCTGTGAGGCGACAGCGCTAACCACTACACCACCATGCCGCCACACTAGCATTATCTATCAATGTTATAACCCTGGTTTTAAGCTTGCCGCCTATGCGCATGCTAGCCCCTATTAAAAGTTATAATGATGCTGGATTACCTGTCTTCAAGACAACTGAAGATACAAGTGAAATGTTAAGAAGCAAATTCTCAATGTCTATTTCCTATGTGGCCGTCTCAGATTTGGAACCATTACTCTGTCTTTTGCTACAACTTGCACAATGTTCTGGAATCTTTCTTCTATTGTGGCAGAACCAACTTTCTCATGGGCTAGTTTAACCCCACGCTCTGCCACATCATTTGTCACAATGAAGTTTGTGAGTGTTGCCTTTATCCTCTGGTAAGATGCCAAGCCATCCCATTGTGACACTGGTGTTGAGAGCAGATGATCATCAAATGTATCACAGTAATGCTTCTCAATCCCTTCCAAAGCTTCTTAACATGATCTCTGGGTCACAAGAAATCAATAAATGGAGTCCAACATTGTGATTCAAACCTTACGCGAAAACATAAAATAAGCGTTTTTTGGCAAAAAAAAAAATGAACCTCATGGTGCCACCATTAGACTTTTGAATATGGTCAAAAAATTTTACAGGAGAGGCGGTACGGTGGCGTAGTGGTTAGCACTGTCGCCTCACAGCAAGAAGGTCCGGGTTCGAGCCCCGTGGCTGACGAGGGCCTTTCTGTGCGGAGTTTGCATGTTCTCCCCGTGTCCGCGTGGGTTTCCTCCGGGTGCTCCGGTTTCCCCCACAGTCCAAAGACATGCAGGTTAGGTTAACTGGTGACTCTAAATTGACCGTAGGTGTGAATGTGAGTGTGAATGGTTGTCTGTGTCTATGTGTCAGCCCTGTGATGACCTGGCGACTTGTCCAGGGTGTACCCCGCCTTTCGCCCGTAGTCAGCTGGGATAGGCTCCAGCTTGCCTGCGACCCTGTAGAACGGGATAAAGCGGCTAGAGATAATGAGATGAGATGAGATGAATTTTACAGGATGTCTTTATTGGTGAAAAGGAACACCCAAAAACAAAAATGCATCAGATTTTATGAAAGTGAGGGCAACTGATGCACCCTAGTGAGCACCCTTCCCGGGACTGACGGAAGGATGGAAATCGCCACGACATAATCCCCCTTCGGGCCTTTCGGCCAGCGGGGGATAATAAACCCCGCCGTTTTCTGATTCCATCACACATCTCCAAGCATACTTGTCCATAAATAAAGAGAAGGAAAAGGTGGCGATGAGTATTTTTGATATGCCGTTTATTCTCACAACAGATTACATTTATTATGGGGTACAAAGTAGTGTTGAGGAGGAGAAGCCATTGTTTCCACAAGAATGCAACTGTCTGTGTGTGTGTGTGTGTGAGAGTGACCAGGAATTCATATCTCTACTGAATCGCATGATGGACTAAATCCTGTGAATCTACCGTACACACTCCTCTGCCAGTCTCCGTGCTTTCACTAAGTGCACGGTCAGAGATTGGAACATGGCTCGTTGAGAACACTGAAACAGATTAAAATGAAGACAGGGGAAATTGTGCATCCTTTATATATGCATTAAAAAAGTGGTGGTGTTTAAATAAGAGAAGTGCAGAAGAGCATAAAGAGTTAAACATCTTGAACTGAATGAAAGCTCAGATAAGATCAGATCAGATCAATGGTACAAATGTATGACTCAAATTACGGAGGGGAAGAAAAAGAATCAAAAGGTAAGATAAAGGGTTTTTGAAGCCACTTCACTAATATCTGATGATGGTTCCCTCTCCAATATGTTCCAGGTTTGCAATTAAAGGGGTGTTCACACGGCAACTTTTACTCCGGTGTAGCACCGGAGCTGCCCCGGTAGAGCAATCACACGGTACAAAGTTATACCGGTGTAGCCCCTGAAAACTGCTTAAACCGGTGCAAATCTAACCCTGCTCGGGAGGTGGTTTAAGAAATTTACTCCGGAGTAAATGCTAGTTTGCGGGGCAGCACCGATATAAAATGGGACGTCTGAACGCTACAGGGGTAGATCGCTACGCGTGAGGAGAGTTGATTACATACGGGCATTGCATAATTTGCATCCTGGTATTTTGCGCTTCCAAAATGGCGAATATCAACAACAACAACAGAACTGCGTGTCTTCCAGTGTTGCCAGATTGGGCAGTTTTAAGTGCATTTTAGCGGATTTGAACTGGAAAACGTCAGCAGTATCTGGCAACACTGGTGTCTTCATCCACGTTGTTTTACCGGCGCTTGGTGATGCCATGACAACCGGGAAAAGGAAGTACATTTTCACGCATGTGCATATTTCATTTTCGCATTATTACTATCGTACAGCACAGTCGCAAAAACTGCCGTGTGAACGCAAGTGGGGCTGCACCGGTGCGAACACGCTTCTCTCTAGTAAGCAGGTTTGTGACGTGTGAACGCTCCACAAAATTTACTCCGGTGTAAGATATATCGCAACAAAATATATCGGTGCAGCATCGATGCAAATATGTGCCGTGTGAACACCCCTTAAGATAAAGCATTAAAAAAACAAACAAAAAAAAAACCCAGCGACTGTGCAAGATTGTGAATTTCACGGTTTCTTCTTTTCTTCCTTATTTCTGATCATGGAGCGATTTGTTTGGCGCGAGCCATGGTGAAGAGAATGTCCGAGCATAGAATAGATTACAATGAAACCGTTACATGTGTTATAAAATACAATAAATAAAATAAAAAATATCTTTTCTATTCAGTCCAACGTCCATTTCTTCTTCTGAAATTGTCCCAGGACATGCAAGGCAAGGTGACCGTTTTATTCGTTTTGTTTTCCTCAAATCGTCCTCAGAGCTAAAAGAATGCATAGATTAGACACTTACGGCTCACAACCCCGTCTCATACAGCTAGTGTCTCTAAAAGACCATAAAATAAATTTTCTTTCGCTCGCTCGCCCTTTCTCTGTCCGTTGGTTTATCTACAACACATACAATCAGTTTGGTTTTTTTTTTTTTTTCCTTTACAGTTTGGCCAGAATGTGCTCACGAGAGGCAAATAATATAAAAAATACTCAAGGAATCTCAAAAGTGAAAATAATAATAACAATAATAAAATAAAATATAGCTTATGATGTGATATGCATTTGCAAAGTGTTATATAGATACGACACACACACATATAAGTGACCTCTCAAGACCGGACACTGTGATGAGATTAGGTCTACAGCTGACACGGCAGGAAGGACTACGAACTCCAGAGTGCAGCAAGATCACAGAGAA
The DNA here is from genome assembly GCF_027579695.1 of Neoarius graeffei. NCBI lineage: Eukaryota > Metazoa > Chordata > Actinopteri > Siluriformes > Ariidae > Neoarius > Neoarius graeffei. The sequence goes on along the minus strand of NC_083571.1, from coordinate 29,755,617 downwards.
GCTGATGTCAGGTATTAAAGGAAAAAATCCACCCTGAAAAAGGTTTAAATCGAAACATTTGGGAGAGCTGGACAGACTAAAGCGCCGCCGCATCGCTCTTTTTTTTTTTTTTTACACAGACCAAATCTTACTGCGCCGCTATTAGCAGGTAGTCGAACGGAATTGTGATGTTCACAGAAGTGAAACGTGCTGGCGAATGACATTTAAAGATCGAGTTTTAATTATGAATATTGATACTGAGCTCGTTCAGGGTGGAGGTTTCCCTTAAACGCTGATTTAGATACTGAAAATGGCGTCCAAGATAGTCAGGGTGTAACACTGAACGACGAGCGTCTCTTATTTCGCGCCCTTTCACCTGGAAGCACTGCTCGGACGCCGAAACTCCTGACATCGGGCCGTCCTTATGCGCGTGTATGGTTTTGTTGTTTCTCCGGCATGATGTCATCACGTCAGCGTCCAAGTCATAAACGAGCTTTAAAAGGAAACAAAAATAAAAAGGCATCTTCACTGAGGCAATATAAAATAAGCGACTCCACAGGACATCACCTTCCTGGCATCAAAGAGTTCGATCCTGGCTTTTTTTTTTCGTCTTCAGATTTTCAGCCGCAGTCCCACACCGAGTTACAAAATCAGCCTCTCTCTTTCAGACCCAGTCTTTTTGGTGAAAAGCTTTGATCTGTATTTACACAGCAACACTTAGCATCACAGCCTAGTCTTTCTAGTTGTTTTTTTTTTTTGGGTTTCTGTCCAGCAAGTAGCTATAATCTGTCCTCTCTGTCCAGCTCGTCACTGATGAAGACTGAGACAGGAAGTAGGAAATAAACTGCATGCTTTGTGAATGAGAGCATTGAAAGATGCTATAGTTCTGATGAAGCAGCAGCAATGTGCACACATCCAGCTTTCTCACACACACACACACACACACACACACACACCTTACAGCCAGCTGGGATTGTACAGAGAAAGCTCTAGTGAGGTTAAGTGTTTGATCTGTCTAGCTTTTCATGCGCACACACACACACACACTTTGATCTTTATCAACTATCAGACCCGAGGACGCTCTAGCCTTCTCCTAAAATGTGCGCGGCGTCTTGTATCATGCAACGGAGGTGAAGTCACCCCATGCAGATAAGCACATAACACATGATTGACATAGAGAAGGCGGAGCCATGGTGTGCGAGAGGTGAAGCATGACTATTGTGTGTCCGTTTATAGAAGAGTGTGTTTTCCGATGCCGCGGTAATGGGAATGGGCGTACGCATGCTGAATCGATGTGTTTCGAGTGTGTGAGATTATTGTGGCAGCTCCGTGACGGGTCTCTTCTGTTTGAGCGTGTCGATGAGGGACAGGACGCCGCGCTTGACGCTGGTGGAGACGCGGCGTGTCACAGAGTCAGAAGGCGGGGCCTGTGGGCAAGACTTCTGCGACGGCGGGCGTGCCACCAAACACTTCTGGTACCGTAACTGCATTGGGGAACACACACACACACACACACACACACAAAGACAGAGAATGATGCGTCACCGAGTCTCAGTTTGGTGCTTTTCAGTAATGAGTCATGGCAAGCTATTACAATGCTGACAAGTTTGGAAACAAGAGCCGACCAAACAAAGTCCGTCAGAAAGTTTGTTCTGATTGATTGAATATAGCAGCAGCTATGACACAACACATAAAGGACCGTATTAATAGTGCTGCCATAAAAACTGTCAGGATAATACATGTGCTACAGTGTTAATGACAATTACTGGATATAACAACAAGTCAGGAGGTTAATTAATTGTTGAGAACAGCCGTTCTGACAGTCGGTCCAGCTGTAGGGTAAAGAACAGGTTAATGTGCTGCGTACAATCACTCATACTGATGGCAAGTTTTCTGTGAGGATTAATTTATTTAAAGTGTATCTAATGCCTTATTGGAATGCTTAAAATGTATGTATACCGGCTGGGAGGTCCGTATCGTGAAATACCGTGACCGAGGTCTTGAAAGTACTGAGCGAGGCCATGGTATTTCACCATACGGACCGACCTTAAAGTGCCATTCCACCATTGGACGTATTCTTTGGCATAAAATGCAATATATTTTATGACGACATGACTAGACAGAGAAATCTTTTAGCTTCAAAATGATATATCAAACATAATTTTTGACAACGACAAGTATATTAATTTTGCGACCAAAGTCACCTACCCTTTTAATTTCCGCGCGGTAGTGAAACGTGATGTCATCGGCAGGTTCCCCTTCTTGTGTACCACGTGTCGGTCTATTTTTAGACCAGGAAACCCCCAAAGTGAGAGAGTCGTTTCTCCTCGTATATGGGGGCCAAAAAAATTGCGAAAAATTTTGAGTTAATCTTTCAGTTAGCTAGATTTATTGGTATTAGCTAGATTTATTGGTATTATTTTTATCGCGTTCTATCCGCCATTGCTGATAATATGTGCCACGTCACACGGTACACAAGAAGGGGAACCTGCCGATGACATCACGCGCGGAAAATTAAAAGGGTAGGTGACTTTGGTCGCAAAATTAATATACTTGTCGTTGTCAAAAAATTATGTTTGATATATCATTTTGAAGCTAAAAGATTTCTCTATCTAGTGATACCATTTATATATGTTGTCAAAATATATTGTATTTTATGCCAAAGAATACATCCAATGGTGGAATGGCACTTTAAGCTGGTAAATAATATACACTACCGTTCAAAAGTTTGGGGTCACCCAGACAATTTTGTGTTTTCCATGAAAAGTCACACTTTTATTTCCCACCATAAGTTGTAAAATGAATAGAAAATATAGTCAAGACATTTTTCTGGCCATTTTGAGCATTTAATCGACCCCACAAATGTGATGCTCCAGAAACTCAATCTGCTCAAAGGAAGGTCAGTTTTATAGCTTCTCTAAAGAGCTCAACTGTTTTCAGCTGTGCTAACATGATTGTACAAGGGTTTTCTAATCATCCATTAGCCTTCTGAGGCAATGAGCAAACACATTGTACCATTAGAACACTGGAGTGAGAGTTGCTGGAAATGGGCCTCTATACACCTATGGAGATATTGCACCAAAAACCAGACATTTGCAGCTAGAATAGTCATTTACCACATTAGCAATGGATAGAGTGGATTTCTGATTAGTTTAAAGTGATCTTCATTGAAAAGAACAGTGCTTTTCTTTCAAAAATAAGGACATTTCAAAGTGACCCCAAACTTTTGAACGGGAGTGTATTTCAATACAACAAACCTGAGCAGACTCTCGCTACGGATGTGCTGCAGGACTGTCAAAGCGTTAGCAAGGCTTGTACGTGCACATGGTGCTCTGGTAAATAATTCACAATTCATGTTCGTAGAAAGAAAAAAAAAGCAGATGAGGAGATGGACGAGGGTTATTCGTGTGGTTTTTATTCTGACCCTCCACCAACATATCAGTCCTCTGCATTCATCAGGCATTTAAGGAGGATGCTCTGAGTTTATGGAAATCGTGATGCTTTACACACAGGTCGAGAAATTATGCGGATGACGAGCCCTAGGAAATTTCAAAAGTGACCCCAAACTTTTGAACGGTAGTGTATTTATTTTTTTCTTTACCGAATTCTAACAGAAAACGAGAGCGTCCGAGCCGAGCCGCCATTTTGAATCCTCATTCACGGCTGTAATGCAAATGGCTTCGTCCTCGGTATACAAGTGCACTTCCATGGCAGGAAAAAAACTACATTTTGCTGCCTATGTAGTCCCCTATTTATACAAATAGGAGTCATTCAGGATTCAGCCATGTTTTTGCTCGGCATTAGCAACAGTTAGAGGTTTTTAGCTTTCTCCTGAAATGTTTTATTTCTTCTTCCTCAGGGTAGTAAAACTCACTTTCGCTGTGAACACTGTCGTTATCGCTATCCATGCTGTAAAATTAATGCTATTCTCCTGAGAAATGTGCAAATAAATGTTGACAAAAATTGCTTCTATGTTGTTGGTTGTTGTGAACGAGCGAGTCGCCAGAGGCCCGTAACCGGGGTCCATATCGTAGGATACAGACCTGCTCGTCAGCCAATCAGAGCGCAGGATTTGATGGAAACCAGACCGCGAAAAAAATAAATATCATTATTAACAACCAAAATGAATTAATAAAGCAGGGGGAAAGAAGACTATAAATTATTTATTTTATCATCAAGCACAAAACTATTGATAAATCGCGGATCCCGAAAGAAGGCAGCCTTGCATCAGGGCTAATCTCGCATGACGTCACCCCGGTTATCTGGGTCATTTCCGTTCATCTGACTCCGTGCTTGTTTACTCACTGAGATTGGATATTGTTCTTGGAATCTTACAAAAATAACGATGTGAAAGCGCTGCGTTGTGTCTGCATGTTCAAACTCGCATACGACAGGACATTCAGTTCAGAGAAATGACACTAATTTCGAGTGCAAACGAAGCGGGCAGATTTCGTGTCGCCGACGAATAATACATCTGATTCATCCAGTGTTCATCACCTTACCAGAACGACCACATGGGAATTACTGGAGCAAAAAGAAACCCATTGATTTTGATTGAATAAATGACGTTTGATCTGACATTTGGACAGTTCGTCGATTCCCTGATTATCACACACAGCGTGCACCAGACGCAGGATTATGAGCAACGGTTACACGCTCGCGACATCTGATCTCATCATATCTGCACTTTAACAGGAAGAAAAATGTGCACGCGCAATCCATCACCACCATTAAATATTAACGTGTGAAATGCTCTCAGACTGCAATACTGCAAGACTTGATTTGTTTTTAGTTTTGTTCAGGAAAACATGATGAAAGGTAACCGCCGCGTTCTGCACGTCTCTCTCTCGGGCGCGTGCTACTGAGGAAGACTGTCGTGAACTTGCAGTTTTTCATCTTGGGGGCTCGGAAAGATAACCATTTACTCCGGAATATCCTTGATAATCATCTGCCCCTTTATCCGACGTATCAGAATCCCGATCACTATCAGAATTCTCTCCGAAACCTGATTCCATATCGAGACTAGTGCTGCGCACAGGAACTAAATTGATACCCGGATTGCTACACGTGTGACGTCACGCACCCCTTCGGGATCTTCCGGTTCAGTTGCAGCAGATTCCATGAAAATCGGCTGATCTTACTGATTTTCCATCAATTTATGGCCTTACGGTTCGAAAACACATGGTCAATCAACATGATTGTTGCTTTGTACAAGGAAAAAAGTGGGGTTTACAGGCGTTACATTCACTTTAATGCTTATAGACAGAGTCTTCAGTATCAGCGCTTTGTAACAAGTCAGAATGTTTTCTGTGACGGGGAAAAAAAATAATAATTAATGAACAAGTGCTCATTTCTGGGTTTGTGTATACCATGAAAATCTGCTTTTCTCTTATTTTATTAACTTCAGGAAAACGGGCGGGGGGGGAGTAACAACCGTTTACAGCTTTTATAACGTCAGTGAAAACAATAACTTGCTTTGTAGAGGTTCTACAACGTTAAAATGTAACTACAAACACACAAATACGGAAGCCGCGAGAGGCCCTTCATATAATCCTTTTTTTATTCACCTTGTTATCCTGAGATAACGACATAATTAATTCAGGATGTCGAAAAAACAACACAACTAATTCGAGATCTCGAGAAAACAAAACCGTTATTTCGAGATCTCGAGAAAACAAAACAATTATTTCATGATCTCGAGTAAACAGCTGAGAAATGGTTCATTCAGGTGCGCCAAGAGACTTGTGATATGCTGACTTTGGGGCTATTTCTCATTCTGTATAGACGCAACTTTGGTCATTAGAATGTCTGGAATAATTGATCACCTAATAAGGCAATATTTTGATCAGGGGTTGACACAGGGAGAGACTGCATTACCGTATTTTCTGGACTATAGAGCGCACCTGTATATAAGCCGCATCTATTTTTAAAAAAAAATTTAAAAAAAGATGTACAAGCCGCACCGGGCTATAAGCCGCAGATATCTATGTTGAAAAATTAGATATTTACTGCATGTACAGAATGATTTTGTACTGTAAATGTACATGTATGTACCTGAACAGATTCTTTCCGAACAGTGCCTTTTAACACGGCAGCAACTTTGCTGATTAAAACGGAACAGAACCAAGAGAAAATAACCGGTATTTATTTACCTTCATTTCTCCTGTGTTTGAAACCACAAGTCACTTTAATCATCTTCGCTGGATTTGAAAATAATTACCAGTTAGTAATTTGTCGTGCGTGTTCTATCTGCTAAAGATCTGCTAATTCTTCTTTGCATTGATTTTTCGTCTATCTTATTTTTGATTCTACTTCCGGTTAGAGCGCCCCTAGCGGTGGAAGAAAAATCCACAGAATAGCCGCACCTTTGTATAAGCCGCATGGTTCAAAACCTAGGAAAAAAGTAGCGGCTTATAGTCCAGAAAATACGGTAAGTCTTTTAATAAGGGATCATTTCAAAATTAGTCCACGGCACCTCCGCAGAAGACTGGCCCGGCTTCGTCTCTACCGATGGAGATACAGTGATCCAGCTGAGATCATGAAATAACGGTTTTGTTTTCTCGAGATCCTGAATTAATTATGTCGTTATCTCGGGATAACAAGGTGAATAAAAAAAGATTATATGAAGGGCCTCTCGCGGCTTCCGTACAAAAAGACGTTTGTTATGTAATTAAAAACCGCTGCGGCGTTAGACGAACAAAACACTTGAGGATGTGCTGTTACTGGAAGAATTGAACGAACACAGGAACTTTGCGGTGGTAACAGGAACAGTGGTTTACTCGTCTCAGGTTTTAAAGGAGCAGTTTGTCATTTTAGAGCAAGACTCAACAGGTTGAACTGGATTTTTTTTTTTTTTAAGGTAAAGGGACAGGGCAGAATCACAAACTTCGCAGGTGAATTTCTTGCTCGAGGACTTTTGGACTATACACTACGTTCAGACTGCAACCTGAAACGACCCGTATCCGATTTGTTGTGAAATCCGATTTTTTTGTTAGGCCGTTCACATTACCAATTATATGAGACTTGTATGCGATCTCCAATATGAACGGAAAATGACCCAAAAGTGTCCCGCATGCGCAAATTGACACGTAATAAGCACATCTACGTAATACGTAAACAAAAAAAAAAAGCGCACTCTTCAAGTTTAATGATTTCTTTTTTTGTTTGTTTGTTTAATTATCTGGTTAGTGTTAAAGTGTGAGGTCTCGTGTGTGTTTTTGTTTCTGAACTGAAATGAAAACGTGTAGCCTGGTAACGAGGGTTGACTCCTAAATGTCTCTCTAATTTCTATATAAGTGCACTACATGTTACTAGGAAGTAATGGATTTTTAAACTATATAGTGCACTCGAGCTTCAGTAGGCAGTCATTTGGGATACGGCCGCTGTATTACCAAACTCTTCATTCAGGCTTAATAATTTGCACATATTTATTTCGTCATATTAATAAACTTTTTCTACATTTTTATAAATATTTATTTAGATTGTTTATAGCCAGCTGAATTCTGCAACTTCTCTCAGCGCTGGCTCAAGGTGCAGAAACACCAGTGCAGTTTGCGATGGAGATGAGGCGAGACCTGGCGATGTGGTTTTTGTGGCGGCGGCGGAACTCGCACAATAATCTGATTAATGTGGGCAGCAGACTAATGAGACCGAAGGTGTCAAATTACTGGAAATTTCCAGAACAATCTTATAATCTTGTAATACAGGATGGTTTAAGTTATAAATCAGTTCTAGAAACTGTTTTATTTAATCAGGCTAACAGATCAACATCCAGGTCCCTACCAAATCCACCATTAGCTTGATCAATTCTATAAAAGTCTATTTAAATTCTGAAAACTGTACAAATGTTGTTGTTTTCCACCAAAGAGGCGGGATTAGCCAACGCAGAATAGTGACGTTTGTCTCTTGTTGATGACGTGTAGGTCGCATGAATGCGACTTGTCCGGTCAGACTGCAGTCGCATGTGAAAATAACGGATATGCATCGGAATTAGCACCACATATCCAAGCGGCCTGGGTCGCATGTGAAAAAAATCGGATCTGTGTCGTTCAGATTGTCAATAACAAATCGGATACAGGTCGCATATGGGCAAAAAAATCGGATATGGGTCGTTTCAGCGTGCAGTCTGAACCTAGTCTTAATGTGGCTGAATCAAGCTGTTTAACCAGGATTTCTGTCAGACTGAAGTACAGGTGTAACAAGGATTAAGGTTATTTTCCGGGAGTTTCTTTTTACGGAGATAATGATTAGGGGTTCAGGCACTGACCATGCATGCAGCCTGGACAGCCTCAGACACACTGCCTGCATTGGGCTCACACCAGAACACATGGCACTCAAAGTGCTGGTTGCCCGTGTCCATGATGAAGGCGAACGAGTGCACGTCTCTCCCCACGCCCATGAACGACAAGAAACGCACGCGGCACTCCACTAGGACTTCCTCTTCTTCCTGAAACAGGAAATGATATTGTTACAAACAGCAGCTTGTGTGTAGGTTTGTAGCGTTGGGCTTTTATTATACATTTAAGTTGTTACTGCCTTCTCTTTCATGACGGTGACAGTTGCGTCTGCTACATTCAGCATCACTGGGATCCAGCTGTCTCGGTCTGATGATGTCATCAGGCTGTCCACTGCGCCATTGAGAATGTCCATGCCTGGGAAAACGCGTCGCGTCGTTATATCGACAGATAAGCTTGAGTGAACATGCCCGTGAAAGCAAGCGTGTGTATCTTACCTATGGGTCTGGCTACTGGCATCATGCCAATGTATAAGACCTGAAACTTCTGTACCAGTTCAGTCTTTGGTGTGGGGAACTCTGCTAAAGAGGACAATGAGCATGTCACATTAACAAAATGCACGCACACACACACTATCATAAAGAAGAATGTGTGAGGAGTTACCCTGCAGCGGTACGTCGAGTCCTGTGTGGCTCCTGTCCTGCAGAGATCCTCCGGCCATAGCTTTGGCATTCTTACGCTCCGCCATGATCTGTTCAACACAACAGAGCACAAAAACTGATTACACCACTCATCCATGCACAGCAGATACACATACAAATCAGAACGATTATTATACATACAGGACACTGTTTCGATGGAATAAAACCGTGTTCTATTCCCTTCTAGCGGGTTTCATTCATTTGGTTTGATAGCATGCAATATTGTTAGCATATTGCTTATCCTACACTACCGTTCAAAAGTTTGGGGTCACTTTGAAATGTCCTTATTTTTGAAAGAAAAGCACTGTTCTTTTCAATGAAGATCACTTTAAACTAATCAGAAATCCACTCTATCCATTGCTAATGTGGTAAATGACTATTCTAGCTGCAAATGTGTGGTTTTTGGTGCAATATCTCCATAGGTGTATAGAGGCCCATTTCCAGCAACTCTCACTCCAGTGTTCTAATGGTACAATGTGTTTGCTCATTGCCTCAGAAGGCTAATGGATGATTAGAAAACCCTTGTACAATCATGTTAGCACAGCTGAAAACAGTTTAGCTCTTTAGAGAAGCTATAAAACTGACCTTCCTTTGAGCAGATTGAGTTTCTGGAGCATCACATTTGTGGGGTCGATTAAATGCTCAAAATGGCCAGAAAAATGTCTTGACTATATTTTCTATTCATTTTACAACTTATGGTGGGAAATAAAAGTGTGACTTTTCATGGAAAACACAAAATTGTCTGGGTGACCCCAAACTTTTGAACGGTAGTGTAGTCAAGCCATTTTTCTGGCCATTTTGAGCATTTAATCGACCCCACAAATGTGATGCTCCAGAAACTCAATCTGCTCAAAGGAAGGTCAGTTTTATAGCTTCTCTAAAGAGCTCAACTGTTTTCAGCTGTGCTAACATGATTGTACAAGGGTTTTCTAATCATCCATTAGCCTTCTGAGGCAATGAGCAAACACATTGTACCATTAGAACACTGGAGTGAGAGTTGCTGGAAATGGGCCTCTATACACCTATGGAGATATTGCACCAAAAACCAGACATTTGCAGCTAGAATAGTCATTTACCACATTAGCAATGGATAGAGTGGATTTCTGATTAGTTTAAAGTGATCTTCATTGAAAAGAACAGTGATTTTCTTTCAAAAATAAGGACATTTCAAAGTGACCCCAAACTTTTGAACGGTAGTGTATATTTTCTATTCATTTTACAACTTATGGTGGGAAAAAAAAGTGTGACTTTTCATGGAAGACACAAAATTGTCTGGGTGACCCCAAACTTTTCAACGGTAGTGCACGTGTATTACGTTACTCTACTCACTGGAGAACGTGCGGTGAATACGGTTTATGATATTGCATAGTTGTCAAGACAACATGACGTCACATGTTGGAGACGTAAAACTTCCATGCTAGCGGAATTTTGAACGAGAAAGATGTGTCGAACACCCAAAAGGAATGTATAATAATAATAATAATAATAATAATAATACTGGCTGGCTTTTTTTTCCATGGTATATCAGATATATTCCATTCAGCTACTCGTCTTCGACTCATTCAATATCGTATCATGCTAGCTGAATGGAGTATATCTGATATACCACGAAAAAAAGCCAACCGATATTATTTAAAGAGGAGCTGAAGTCATTTTTAAACTTGCTTTATTTCTTAATTAACGTGTTATTCGATTACGTTTTCGGTTTTATTAACCTTGTATCGCGACTCGTATCGGCGTATTATTATATTACACTTATCGGCCTTATCGGTTTTTCGCCGTGTTGAATGTAGTTCGTTTGGTCCACGGCAGGCGTCGCTTATCCGCGCGATCTTCACGAGACTTGTGCGAGACTTCAAACGTGAAGCGTCAGCGCCGCCATTTTGAAAACCGTTTACACAGCGGCCAGATCGCCATGTCGTTCCAATATAGATTCATTTCGAGATTCGCCAGCTTCATCAGTGATGGAGTGTCAGTCCTGCGCACCGTGAACAAGGCGCACCTGAGCTCAATTAAGGAACTGTGTGTTTGCCTATTTAAGGACTGTGCTGATGCATTTGCATCGCGAAGTATTACGATACGCATGCACGCGTTACCAAGCCGTTGTCTTGATTTCCTGTTTCTCGTTCTTGTCCTCGCTTAGCCTGCGATGTCCGGTTTGCGCCTCGACCGGCCCTTTTGCCTGTATTCCTGTTTTCGATCTTGCCTGCCGTTTTGGATTGTTTGCCTGTGTATATATTCTCTCACTGTATATATATTCTGCACTTTATTAAACCGTATCCTTCTGCACATACAGCCGCCTCCCTCGCGTACGTGACGTAGAGATTATTTCATACGACTTCCAACCAACGTGGAGTTGGAAAGATCAGGATAAGGACGAGTCCGTCGCGCTGGTATTTACGTCATTACTGTCGCGCAATTAAAACGTGCCAGATCAGGCGGCTGGTGGGTTTTCAAAATAATAAAAACACATGCGTGTATTTTTGTGATAAATCCATATTATACTGAGCGCATTTCCCACATAATCCTCACTAAGGTTTCGGACAGCGCTACAAAATGGCGTCCACGCTATATAGTGCCCTGTATAGTGAGTAGGGAGCGATTTCAGACACAGGGAAAACTTCCGGCTTGATTACGTCAGCATTCGAAAGAGGGCGCGCGCGGCTTTTGGCAACGTCGGCAGATGTCGGTCGCTTTGATTTCCGCTGTACGTTTTACTTCCGTCCTACGATGTCTCGCACAGGTCTCAGCGAATCTCGTTTACGGCCGTCGCTTTGACATACGGACTGATATATTACAGAGCGCATTTCAAACACTCAGAACTTGCTCTAGCAGCGACAAAATAGCTGCCAGAAATGCATTCCGATATTTAACGAAATGAGAAATAGAATTTTGATGATAAAAAAAAAATATGCCTTCCGTTCTCCTTTAATTATACGTGCACTACTTCAGCATGATCTCTCTCTCTCTAATTCTGGATCACAAGGAAAAAAAATTATATTACAGATTTGTTCTATAAATATTAAATGCTACCAGTCATTTTTAAAAATGTATTTTGTTTGGCTAATGCATTTACCAAAAAAAAAAAGGCACTTCAGTAGTTTCTATTAATACAGTCTAGTTTTAATTCTGTTCATCCCGAGTTTAAAGCTTTGTTGCTCTCCTTATCTTAATCCCTCGTCCTGTCCAACACGCTTATGAAAAAAAGGCATTATATAGCACTTCCTAATGCTAAAGCAATTTTCTGATAGCTGGCAAACAAAGGAGGGGGAAAAAAAACCTAATCTACGTTTAAAAAAAAAAAAAAAACGCTTACACACCAGTGACATCGAAGACACAATTACTGATCTTACACGTTAACATGCACGATGCATCCGTTACACATTCTGCTCTAATCCGCACGATCGAAAACAACCTCTGCATCCCCGCCAGACTTGATTCATAAAGGAAGGTAGAGGAGAAACGCACAAGTCTGTCCAATTCTCATTCCCTCCGCGCGCCGAGCGACATCAATTACTGTCGTCGTTAATCAAAGGACTCGTCTTCGCCACGCAGGAGCCTCGGAGTTGATCCGAAAGAAGCACTGCAGAGTTCTACAGTCCTGTGCAGTTCACACGCATGCAAAGCTTGTTGATAACGCTAGCTGTATTAAAGACTGAGTGTATGAAATGGAGGCGGAGAGCAAAATTTGCATTTAGTTTCATTACTGAAAACGCAAACTAAACTCGACTTTATTAGGAAAAAAAGAAAAGAAAAAAAAAACAACTGGTTGAAGAGGTTGGGTTAGAACATCTTACCCGGGAGCAGATTTCATGCAGGCTGGTGGCGATGGCTTTGGCAGGCGTGTCACAGCGGAAAACATGACATTTTAATATCCGGGTGTCTTTATCACGTGCTACGTAGGCAAAATCCCTAGAAGGACGATGGAAAAGGTTTAGACAGAAAAGATGTAGGGAATAAATACGTGTGTGATGCAAATACTGTTCAGAACAGCAAGCCTTCATGGCAGATTAAAAAAAAAAAAAAAATCAATATAAAAAGACAAGCACACCACATCCACGTGCCCTTTGGTGAAATATAAAACTGGCTAGTAAACATAAAAGACAACACACGTCTCAACAAAGGGGTGTGTGTGTGTAGTACAGTGTGATTCCCGCCAAACAGCATGATGTTGACTGATAGAAAGCAGGGAATGGTGATAGGGAAGAGGGAAGAGGGATCGTTACCTCTCTCTGAATCCAGGACAGCAGTGAAGAAAAGAAGAGCAGGAATTAAAAAGAGTAGAAGAGAAAACACTTTTTTTTTTTTTTTTTTTTTAAACACGCACGTCTCAAAGCTCATTTCAGCTAAACTTATAACAGCCGATGAATAAGCCGCAGGATACATACTGTATGCACACGCGCACGTGTGTGTGTGTGTATGAGACGACGACGTGCGTGTTAAAGCCATTCACATATAGCAGGCACCCTAAAATGTCAACTCTGCCTCCATCAACCGGATCCATGTGCGCCTGAATATAAAAGAGTATGGCGATTAGGGAATAATGCGGAGAGAGAAAGGAGGTGGTGAGAGTGAGATGAATACAGAAAGCTCTGCTTTTTTCTTTTTTCATTTTTAATGCCGTACTAAAGAACGAGGCAGGAGAGAAACCAAGATGTCAGGAAACTGTCAAAGATTTAAAAAGACGCCGATTTCATTTCCCTTTACTAGGAAAAGATTTGTAAAAGAAGCTGTTTAAGGACAGATGTTGAATTCTGTCAAACGTACAGTAAACTAATCTCTAATCGTGGATAAGTCATAGCTTAAGACGCAAAACTTCTTTGACCGATCTCTTCTCCCAGTTTGATCGTTTGCCGAGCCCCACCCGTCACTTGACCGCGACCAGTCAGTGAGAGTGAAGGCTAGCAGGGTTTTTTCTAGAAAAATTTAGTATGAGGGCGCTCACCATGGCGAGGGAGCGAAGGGGGGGGGGGAATGGTGCCGGTTGTCCCCCCCCGCCGTGCAAAGCCTTTGAAAAATGCTCCAATGGGACATTCTGAGGCTATCTGAGAGGGAAATTGTAACAAATTGTCTGTCAACATTGAAAAAGAAAGAAGTAATCTTCTTCTGCCCCGGACAGTCTTTGGCTTTCTTCCGCTTCGTGCCGCGGGATGACATCTTTAAATGCCCAAGTGTCAACAAAAACAACTCGCGAACTACTTCTGTCAAAAGCTCCCGCGCCGGTGGGTGAAAGCTCATTCGGTCTCGAGAAATCTTGCTCTACAAGTCAGCTGACCTTGTATGGAACCCATGTCAAATCTCGCGAGAGCAGCCGCGACAACAACTAAACAACATGGCGGCTCGGTCTGGAAAACGCCAATTCGGATTGTTTTTGCACCGTCTGGCGGTGTATCTACTATGATTGGAATATTTTTGGAGTAATTATAACGTATTTGATGATCAGACACATTGTCACGTGGTGTTGCTGGGATGTTTTCACGGAGTCGGTAAGGGGGCGCACGCCGAGAGTAAGAGGGCGCAGCGCCCCTGTTCCCCCGTTTAGACGAAAGCCTGGCTAGCACATGCTTCCTCCAAGACGTGTCCATCGCATCCCTGAACTGCTGCACACAGAGCAGCGTAACGCACTGCGGAAAGCGCGATCCGCCCACGTCCACTTACATGAGCTCACGTAGTTCTGTGACGTTATTTTTAGACGGAGGAATTATTTACAGTATGGTAGCATGTCAACACCATCACTTAATTTAAAGATCTCTAGTTTCTTCCTGATCATCTTCCAGACCTGCTTTTCACTTTTCAGCGCTGGAAAGTTGGATAAGTTCGTCATAAGAACAGCTTTGTCTGAAATTTTCTCGTCTAGGTGTTGAAATTTGTGTTATATAGTCATAAATACGATACGGAATAACAACTGTTGAGAAAGACAGATGAGGGAGATAGCCGGTATTGTTTCTTTAAAGGTCCCATGGCATGAAATTTTCACTTTCTGAGGTTTTTTAACGTTAAAATGAGTTCCTCTGACCTTCTTAAGTCACCCCAGTGGCTAGAAATTTCATAATGTGTAAACCAAACTATGCCCAACATTTGAGAATGGCGCGTCAAAACGGCGCGTTGATAAACTCTTCCCTTGCCTACGTCAGCAAGGGAGATGATCCCCACGCCCCCCCTCTGGATTCCCACCCACTGTATGGATTGCCCCGCCCAGCTCAAAAGTTGCCACCAAACATGGAAATTGCGCTGTACATGGATGTGACAACACAGAAAGGAGTCTGTTTTTACTGCCGACGGGAGAGCCCCTGAAGACGCAGTGGCTTAATTTTATTTACTCCAATAATACGCCGTCGAGTCTACCTAAGACGGTGTATGTTTGTCGGAAGCATTTTCCTGAGGAATGTTTCCACAACTTGGGACAGTACAGGGCAGGTTTTGCACATCAACTGTCACTGAAGCCTGGGTCCGTACCAAGCATCCCTGCCGCATCAGCAACAAACACCGAACAAGTAAGTGTATAACTGTTAAGTCGTTTTGCCGTGTTTTAAAATCGGTGCCACGTTAGCCTTGCAATGGCTACATTAGCTGTGCAGCTAACCGCTTCCTGCAGTTAGCCAGGTACTCTGCGCTACAAAACCAAAAAGCATGCAGCATGCTCTGTTATAATAGCCAATCAAAACAGTTTTTACAAAGACACCCACATTCTTTTTTTTAAGTCACTCGTTCATTTTATTTGTTTGTTTGTTCAGTAAAAACACAAACATTTGTTGAATTTATTTTATTTCCTCGCGTCGCACCTTAATGACGTCAGCGAGCGGTATTTTTCCCTTCGCGGTTTGTTCCTTCTCTCTCGCCATAGTAAGACACCCACATCCGCTTGTTCTGACCCACTGGAGGTAGCGTCACAGTGCTGTTAGCCAATCAGAGGTAACATGTTTACATGTCATGAATATTAATAAGACCCGCCCCCACCCTCTACCCTTCCCCGCCTCCTGCTTCTCATTAGCAAAACGACGCACTGGGAAAAGCGCTGAAATGGGGCTTTCTCCCAGGAGGCTATATCTACGTGCCGAGGGTTCATTTCGAGAAAGGCTGCGGATATAACATCCGGAAACCTCCACGAGCCCGTTTAAAGCATCAACAAACCACCATGCCATGGGACCTTTAAGACCATTACCAAGCTCATCTACAAATCTAGAACCCAAGACATTGCATTTGACAAGGGTTGCCAGGCAAAACAAACCTCGCCTGGTAGCACTTATGATGAACATGAAGGAAGATATCATGGGGAAAAAAAAAAAAAAACGTACCCTATGGGTACATGTGGCTGCTGCTTATAAATAAAATTGCTTTCTGATCCCATGTCCATACAGTAAATATAGCGTATATATTTACTCTATGAGGCAGCAGCCACAAAAATGAAGCGTAATCCAAAAATGAACAATTTAAAAATCACAGAAGTAAAATATACCAAGTGTCTGTACTTTATATTATTCTTCTCCTACAGTTTTCGAAACTGAAAGCTCCGAACCGAGGCTGACATACACACGCTGTCGCCATGACCCAAACTCTTATTTCCCGGAAATGGCCCGGCGCTAGAGCTCAGTGGAACGCGCTTTCCCTCTGTAATAAGCATAAACATGTCTGAAAGTGACTTCTTTACTCTAGTCCATTTATTTCAAATGGTGAACCGAGTTGTACACACTCACCGGCCATTTTAATCGGAACACGTGTATGCGCATGCGCAGATGGACCCCTAAAATTTGGAGGTTCTATTTGAGACCAATGCCCATCTATCCTGAAATTTTCATCAAGACTGGTCCAGCCGTTTCCCCGTAATATTGTTAACAAAAAAAAAAAACCCGACCGAAAACAATACCTCTCCTCCTGGTGGACTCCGTCCCAGGTGAGGTAATAAGGAATAAAACACGACAGTAAATAAATAAATAAATCCGCAACAGAGTGGTATGATGCGGCCTGACGTGAGGTTGGTTATTTTCTGATAACAGGACATCCTGAAGTGTTTTATTCCTCTTGTACCACTGTAATTTGCTCGTGATTACAAAATTTAATCTATTAAAGATCAACACGCCATTTTAAAAAATCGTTTATAGTTTCAAAAGAGAAAAAAAAAAAAGTTACACAGAAACTACAAACTCCTGTATAACATTCAGAGGTTTTCCACCTCAGGAAAGACAAATGCAGACACTGAAGGTTCCTTCCATAAATGTTCAATTTTCCTAGAAGTTGCTTACTCAAAACTTCATCGTATTAATAACACGCTGAATAACACAGTTTAAAGATATTTTAACTCTTTGATGGCACAAGAGAACTCAACTCTGCAGTGGTGTAAAAGTTTCTATCGTGAATCAAGGAATTATTACATTACAGGCGTTTAGCGGACGTTCTAATCCAGAGCAGCCTGGGGAGCAGTTGGGGGTTAGGGGCCTCGCTCAAGGGCACCTCAGCCCAAGGCCGCCCCATGTTAACCTAACCGCATGTCGAACCGTCGATCTTTTGGTGTCCTAACAAGTTTTACGTCATGTATGTGAATAAACCGTTCTGATCACTCTTTGTGTCTCTGACCTACTCTTGCTTACACACAAACACAGAAGTCAAGTCAAGTTTATTTGTATAGCGCTTTTAACAATAAACATTGTCACGAAGCAGCTTTACAGAATTTGAACGACTTAAAATATGAGCTAATTTTGTCCCTAATCTATCCCCAGTGAGCAAGCCTGTGGCGACGGTGGCAAGGAAAAACTCCCTCAGACGACATGAGGAAGAAACCTCGGGAGGAACCAGACTCAAAAGGGAACCCATCTTCATTTGGGCAACAACAGACAACATTACTATAACATTAACAGTCCTAACATAAAGTCAGCTTTGTTGATGCTACAAACCCCCCACCGACGGAAACCCAAGTGCAAAACCGTTCACGACAACCGCAGCCCCAAAGTCAGCAAGTCAACCGCAGCCCCAAAGTCAGCAAGTCAACCGCAGCCCCAAAGTCAGCAAGTCAACCGCAGCCCCAAAGTCAGCAAGTCAACCGCAGCCCCAAAGTCAGCAAGTCAACCGCAGCCCCAAAGTCAGCAAGTCAACCGCAGCCCCAAAGTCAGCAAGTCAACCGCAGCCCCAAAGTCAGCAAGTCAACCGCAGCCCCAAAGTCAGCAAGTCAACCGCAGCCCCAAAGTCAGCAAGTCAACCGCAGCCCCAAAGTCAGCAAGTCAACCGCAGCCCCAAAGTCAGCAAGTCAACCGCAGCCCCAAAGTCAGCAAGTCAACCGCAGCCCCAAAGTCAGCAAGTCAACCGCAGTCCCAAAGTCAGCAAGTCAACCGCAGCCCCAAAGTCAGCAAGTCAAACGCAGTCCCAAAGTCAGCAAGTCAAACGCAGTCCCAAAGTCAGCAAGTCAACCGCAGTCCCAAAGTCAGCAAGTCAAACGCAGTCCCAAAGTCAGCAAGTCAACCGCAGTCCCAAAGTCAGCAAGTCAACCGCAGTCCTAAAGTCAGCAAGTCAACTGCAGTCCCCAGCCATAAGAATCCAGAGCGTCCTCCAGGCACAACCCCCAACTGTCCATATGGGGCCGCCCTCCACAGGAGCAATGCAATGAGACTCCAACCAGACACAGGGCACCAGGATAATAATAATAAAATAATAATAATAATGGGCGGCACAGTGGTGTAGTGGTTAGCGCTGTCGCCTCACAGCAAGAAGGTCCTGGGTTCGAGCCCCGGGGCTGGCGAGGGCCTTTCTGTGTGGAGTTTGCATGTTCTCCCCGTGTCGGCGTGGGTTTCCTCCGGGTGCTCCGGTTTCCCCCACAGTCCAAAGACATGCAGGTTAGGTTAACTGGTGACTCTAAATTGACCGTAGGTGTGAATGCGAGTGTGAATGGTTGTCTGTGTCTATGTGTCAGCCCTGTGATGACCTGGCGACTTGTCCAGGGTGTACCCCGCCTTTCGCCCGTAGTCAGCTGGGATAGGCTCCAGCTTGTCTGCGACCCTGTAGAAGGATAAAGCGGCTAGAGATAATGAGATGAGATAATAATAATAATGTTCAATTTATATAGCGCCTTTCTTAAAACCCAAGGTCGCTTTACAATAATAGGCAGAAAAAAAGAAAAGAAAAAAGTCCACCAAATAGAGGTCAGGATGTCATGTCATTCCAGTGGTGCAGCAGCCACAGTCCCACCAAAAGGCGCACAAAAACAAGTCCCACATCTCCAGCACAGCCGCCGTGACGCTGCCAGCAACATCGCTCGAACACCACGCCATGGATCCACAAAGCGAACACAGAAGTACCGCCATGCAGAGCGCTGGTACGTCCCAAACCACCTGCACAGACACCGCAACGCCACCAAGCAACATCGCTCAGAACATCACGCCAAGCATTAAAGCACAGAGTGCTGGACAACCCCAGTGTTAAAATGAGCAACGAGCTCACTGCAGTCCATAGCTGGGAGCACAGGCATCACCCACAGCGAACCAAGGCCTGGAGGAAACTGACGCCCAAAACTGGGTCCGGAGCTGCACCACAACCGGCGGACAAAACACTCAAACATCAAACACAGAAAAAAGAAAAATAAATAAAATAAAAAAGGAGAGAAAATAAAATAAAGCTCCGGTGAGAAGCGGCAGCCAGAATGCGCACGACGTGCTCTCAACCGGAAACGGAAAAAAAAAAGGATGGCTCAGGCAGGTCCGAGGAGCAGAAGAGGTCAGCATCTCGATCCCAGGACCGACATGTTTTTGTGGGACAGAGGGACAGAAATGTCGTGTGCGCGCGATCCTCAGGCTTCTGGTCCCCACCAGGTCTTTGTACTGTAAGAGGATTAGGATTGTACCCCTTCACAATAATCCAACCATAAACTACAGGCTTTAAGCAGCAAATGATCAGGCACAAAAACCTGAAGGGGTCATGCACGAAGAGCTTCAGAGCTAAACCAAACAAAACAATGCAAGCACACCGAGAACAGAACCCTGAGGATCCCCGAAATATCACACTAATGATCTTCCACAACTCATTCACAGTCTGAACATCATTTTGACACTGCTCAAGTCTGGTTCTTCTGACGGTTTCTTCCTCAGGTCATCTCAGGGAGAGGATTTTCTTCATCGATTGCTCATTAGGTCAAACATCCCGATTGCTGTAAAGCTGCTTTGTGATGTCTTTTGTTAAAAGCACGGCACATCTGCCAGATATATCCACCTCTCTCGTCCTTCTCTAGTGATGTTCCTGAGAAATCTCACGCTCCTCCACATACTCATTAAGACTTCTACACACTCTCTCTCTCTCTCTTTTTTTTAACATCCATCCAAACGGCTGAACGGCAAAAACTTCATCTATTTAGAAAACGCAAATGGAGTAATATGGACATTTATGCCGATTGATGCAAAAACAGAGAGAAAGGGGAAAAGAGGAAAAGCAGGAAGCAAAGGAAAGAAGAAAAATACTCACGTCTAAAGTGGCTCCTATTTGAGTTTCATGCTAAATTTGTATCTGCTCCTTTCCTCTTCAACACTGATTTAAAGACTTCACCTTGCTTCACTCTCTCTCTCTCTCTCTCTCTCTCTCTCTCTCTCCATCCAATCCCTGCTTCCCCTTGACCCCTCCCCTCCTCGCTCTCATGCCAAGAACCTGCTGAAGCGCATTTGTTTTTTGTTTTTTTAAATCGGGATGAAAATTTTCTTGGGTGTTTTCACATCAGAGTTTTGTTACACGTGAGGAATCGGGCAGCAAAGAGATTCGGGAACGGCAATGATTAAATGTGCCGCACTGCCACATTCACATAGCGCGCGCGCGTGCACACACACACACACACACACACACACACACACACACACACACACACACACACACACACGAGTAAAAATTACAGCTGCTACAGCAAGAATGTCCTAGCGATCGATTCAGAGGATCCGAAAGGACGTCACACACCCATACACAAGCAGTGGCACATGCACTCCCCGGTATAACTGGATTAAACTTTCATCAGGCCATTCGTCCCACCGCCATCAATCTTTCATTTGTCTTCCTTTCACTGGGCTGAATCCGCCACTCTAGCCTCATTAGGGTGACCTTTAGCGTAGAGGCAACAGACTAAGCGTTCAATGCATTTGCATGCATCGATAGTCTCCGCTGAGATGAATTAAACGCTTTACCACGCTGTGTGTATACGTCTATGTTGGATCCATGAGTGCGAATGTGTGTCTGTAAGCTTCCACTACGTCCTGTCATATCCGACATGCAACATCATACCATCGCCAATGTGGTACAAGTGTCCGAACAGGGCCGACACCCGCCGTCCCACATGAACAGACGGATGAGAAACCGGCTCCGGGAATCTGCGGCACGTGACGGCAATGAATTTGATTTCTTCTCGGACTCTGACTGGCCGTTTCTCAGCGCTGTACTTGCTTGTCGCGGAGGGGTTCGTCACGACAGGATTCATCACTGAGAAAATCAAGCGCGCTTGAAAATTCTGGCACCTCTGCGATCGTTTGCAGAGGAATAAAATATTGCACCGCGCACGCTGCACGAGCGGCTGCGAAACCTCAAGCTAGCGGGGGTTTTTTAATAAAGGAGAAAAGAGTTCTAAATTTCTGTTTCCCATGTTTGGTATCCAGAGAGAAAAGGCTTGAAGCCATGATTACAAATGATGTATTTATGGGTTTATGAAAGGTAAAAGTGACAGTCTTGGAAAAAGAAAAGTGAAAGTCGTGATTTGTTTTTTCTTTTGAAAGTTAAGAGCAGTTTGTGTACATTTACGGGCTAGAACCAGTATTAAAAATACTAGAACATCATGGACAGTGCAAGTGTTTGGCAACATAGATGATCGGTTTGAGCAAGCGCTAGATTTCTGAATATTTCTTCAGCAAAAATATTAAATGAACAGCAAAATATTCATCCGTTATTAAAGAAAGTACAATATTAAGTAAGATCGAGGAAAAAAACGACTAGCTGATTTTCTTTAAAGGCGTACTGTACAATTAAATGTGTTTTGAGCTGTAAACAAAATGATATGACTGGACTGTGATGAAACATCAATGCTGGTCTTAATATTAAGAATTTTTTTTCTTTTTAAATAAAGTCAGCATGAGTTGAAAATGGCCCAAAGCACATCCTGAAATCATCTTGAAGCTTACGAGGCTGATGCCAACATCGAGTTGACCATTTGGCACGTCTCTACAGCATGACATTTATATTTTTAAAAGACACAACTGTGAGCTACTGCTCACTTACATATCCCTGCGTTCTCGCTTATATCAGAACGCGAGCCATCGAAGGAACAGGACACTTATTATGAATGTTGACTTCAACAAATAACGAACCCTGAAACGAGTAAGTAAAGAGCCGTGTCTCTCCCCAGGGATTTCAAATAGCATCCTGGTAAACTGGCATTCTGCTTCTTGAAATAGCGTCAAAATCTAAATACATTCAGTCGATAAACAGGAAGTCGATGTGCGACAGACCTGAAAACGGTACACACGGTATAGAACCCCAAGCTGAAGCTCGCTACCAAATATCATGCAGTTGTGATTTGTAGTTGCTGAGAAAAGTGTTAGGAAAATTTTGTAAATCCACCCTACAGTGGATTTACACACCCCGTTAAAATGATTGTTTTTTCTGATGTAAAAAATATTGAAACCATGATAAATAATTTCAAAACTTTTCCCACCTTTAATGTGACCTAAAACCTGTACAACTCAATTGAAAAACAAACAAATCTGTTCGGGGGGGTAAAATCAGCTGGTTGCGCAAATGTGCACACCCTGAAGCCCCTTTTGATTTAATTACAGCATTCAGTCTTTTTGGGTTCACACCTGCCATCAATTAAAATGACTGATTAATCTCAAATAAAGTTCAGACATTTACTCCGTTGCATCCTCCAGCAAAAGCCAGGGTTCACAGAGAGCTTACAAAGCATCAAACAGATCTCACTGTTGAAAGGGATCAGTCAGGAGAAGGGTACAAAAACATTTCCACGGCATTAGATATACCATGGAGCACAGTGAAGACCGTCATCAAGAAGTGGAGAAGATATGGGACAACAGTGACATTACCGAGAACTGGACGTCCCTCCAAAACTGATGAAAAGACAAGATGAAAACTGGTCAGGGAGGCTGCCGAGAGGCCGACAGCAACACTGAAGGAGCTGCAGGGATTTCTGTCAAGTGCTGGTTGTGTACTACATGTGACAGCAATCTCCCGTATTCTCCATATGTCTGGACTATGAGGTTGGGTCAAAGAAAAACATCCAGGCCTGGCTAACTTTTGCAAAAAAAAAAGACATCAACTCTCCCAAAAGCATGTGGGAAAATGTGTTATGGTCTGATGAAACCAAGGTTGAACTTTTTGGCCACAATTCCAAAAGGTATGTTTGGCGCAAAACCAACACTGCGCATCACCAAAAGAACCCCATACCCACGGTGAAGCATGGTGGTGGCAGCATCATGTTTTGGGGTTGTTTTTCTTCAGCTGGTACAGGGGCTTTAGTCAAGGTGGAGGGAATTATGAACAGTTCTAAATACCAGTCAATTTTGGTCCAAAATTCCAGCTAGAAAGCTGAAGATGAAGAGGAATTTCAGCTTTCAGCATGACAATGACCCCAAGCGTACATCGAAATCAACAAAAGAATGGCTTCACCAGAAGAAAACTAAAGTTTTGGAATGGCCCGGCCAGAGCCCAGACCTAAACCCAATTGAAAATCTGTGGGGTGACCTGAAGAGGGCTGTGCACAAGAGACGCCCTCGCAATCTGACAGATCTGGAGCGCTTTTGCAAGGAAGAGTGGGCAAATATCGCCAAGTCTAGATGTCCTTTAGAGCAGGGGTATAATAATAAAAAACCGCAAACGCGATCTAATCAGAAGTGGGCGGCTCACCTCCCCCAGACCCCGCCCTTGAGTGTGAGCCTGTGAAACTGCTCATTTTCAAATATACGACGATTAAGACTCATCACTGAGCTCTTGCTGCACACATCCTCACCCTGCCTTCCCCACCTCACCCCCTCCTCAGCCACTTTATCATTTTTTTTTTTAATTATGCAGTGGGTGGAGTTAGGCTCAGAGCCGGGGGTCGAGTTACTGCTCTTCATAGCCAATTTTTACATGCAGAATAAAAACTAACTTTTTTAAATGTCGATCACTTTGAAGGCAGCTTTGCTTCCCAGAATTTCTCCAGACTCGCACAGTAGTCTTGTTATAGACGTAAGAGAAGTAAGAGCGATTGAGGACGTTTTTATAGACCGATGAAAAGCAATAAATGACAGCCTATATCGTAACGAGTTTATGAAAGGTAAAAATTGTAGTACGCAAAGTTCTAGAAGCTAAAAGTGATTGTAGAGAAAGAACTGACAGAACCACGCAGGATTCAGGCACGTGTCTTACCTGCCGTTGTCCCGCCCCACTCCCCACACACGGATGCTTGCAATTGGCTGAGAGTGAAGGACGCTGCGGTCCATCGGGTCGACCAGGTTCAGCATGTTATTCTCCAAGATCAGATACATATCTTTCCCCTACACACACACACACGATCAGCAATAACGACAAGGTCTGAGGAAATGTGTGTGTGTGTTATGAATACTGATAAGTGATCAGCCATGAGCAAAATAAGAACATCATAAAACACAGTGTTCTACATAACAATCCTCCTGTTCCTCCGTCCTCCTCTCTCTCTGCACTCCTTACACCGGACATGGGTTATTTTTTATCTCATCCATTATAAATGTTTTTACAGAACAAACACGCACACGGGGTCAAACGTGTGTGTGTGTGTGTGTGTGTGTGTGTGTGTGTGTGTGTGTGTGTGTGTGTGTGGGTCCGTCTCAGAAACCGGTCTCTCATTTGGGACATTATGGTCAAAATTTTTTTTCTAATTTGAATATTTTTTTTTGCATTTACCCAACACTCAATGTTTCTTTTGTCGTGTTTAATAAGAATAAAGATAGCATCTTGCTTTATCTGGCCTCCACTGTGGAAATTTTTTTTGATTACAATTCAAATGCTTTTGTAAAATTGATTTTCATATAAAATAACTCCATCATGAAGAATTAAAGCCCCTCCTTCACAGAGGAGTGAAAATATTGAATAAAATTTCCTCTTTTTGATTGCTTGGGTTAAAAATACCAAGTTCTGATGACTGAATTGATTATTCACTTAAATATGAATAATATGATACATTTTGGGTATCTGATATGGCGAAACAGGACGACAGGACACGATGGAAAAATCAAGAACACACCGGAAAGATGAGAATAACGGCGGTGGTAAAAGAACAGCGACTGTACCGGCTGAAGGTCGCACGGGTCTCTGCTGCGGCGCGCGAGCAACGGGACATCACTACCGCACCGGGGCAAAATGACTGGCCGGAGATTCTATCAAAAGTTCGATCTAAATTGACCATGGTTGCAAAATATTGGCCAAAAATACGCAAACACTACGAAATATGAAATTAAAATGAAAAAGAAACATTCTATCGCCTTATACTGCAAGACTAAAACAAAATAAAACTGTCAAAACTCACCTTTTCAGTGATCACGTCCGAACAGATCACCCGCGTAACAGAAAGACCGCAAACGGAAGCACGATCAACTAACTGTTGGAGTGGAAAATTCCATTCTACACATGCAAATTGTTAATGTGTGTCCTTCCCCGCACACAAATAACACGCTACGGTAAAAAATAGACCACGACTCATTTTATAGCTCAGAAATTCATACAAGAGCAGCTACCATCGTAACATATTCTGTAAGAAACATATTCTATACCTAACTTTCAGCTTTCATTTTAAAAAACAAAATCGCAGATTTATAACTAAATGTTTATATGGCGTAGTGATTTTAAGTTACTACTTTTGGTGAGGTCGTGACCTTGACCCTGAGGCTTTCCGTTTAGATCAAAACACACGATCGTATTGGTTTTGGGTTTGCGGAAAACGGAGTTACAACGGCGATCAAATATTTTGCATGATGTTTTATTACGGTTATGATTATTCTGTGAGCGCACCAATCCTTAGGTGGATAAAGTTACGACTTAAAATACAATCAGTGATAACTGTAGACTTTTCAGTGGACTACGACCTTTTTAAGGGAACGCGATGGAGTCGACCATTTATCATGTCCCAGATCAAGCCGACATTTTTCCACAAATTTGCAGAATTTTTGCCAAATTCTGAATAGAGTATTCACATCAAAGATTTAGTTTTATCTGTATTATTTCTTTCATCATTTTATTTCAAATTAAAACCATCACCATTCAAAAACGTATAGTTTACTGACTGTGAGTATATTTAGTGGGGTTCCCACACAGTACCCCGTTTCTGAGACAGACCTATATAAATAAATAAATAAATAAATAAATAAAGTCTCACCTCTCCCCATATGCCAACTGTGTCTCTGATGTCGTTCTTGCAGTAGGAAAGCTGTCGGATGCAGTTGTTAACGGCTACGCTGCTTTTACCGGGAGCCAAATCCTCTTCGGCCATTTCGACCCAGCCCAGAGAGCGCACTGCAAAACACTGAGACACACACACCCCATCAGCATAGTGTAAAATAAAGAACAAGATTTAACAAATGTCGTACGTAAGGAATAAAACACAACAGAATATACTGTTATTTAACGGGCTTTCGATTTCATAAAACCTGTGAAATTTAGTTCCCTCTGAAATTTGGTCATTATGATGTATATTTATTTCTGTAATATTTCACAAAATATCAGGCCATTCTGTGGCTGGGAAGTTATTTAATTTGAGTGGATTCCCGAGCAAATAATGTGCATGAAATCGCTCGCTTCGTGCAGTCAAACAGACAGAGGAAGTCCGTTTGTGTGTGTGTGTGCGCATGCGCAGGTTTACCTTTGACCGTGCACTGGCCGTTCCACCATTCTGTCGCTAAACGAACAGCTGATCACACCGAGGTGCTCGCTGAGCGCCGATATTTATTAGTTTAGTCCTGCATTTCTTTTCTTTCGTACTATATAACAATGTCTTTTCTTCTCGCTTTCCGTTACTGTAGTCGCTCTTTCACGGTTCATTTGCATCCTCCGTTTTTCTCTCCTGTTTCAAATTTGTATCCCACAATGCCTTGCACGAATGGGGAAAGCCCACCACGTCATGCATGACGTAGTATCTTGAATTGGGTCAAGGTGAGGCAGGAAAAAATAGCGGAGAATTTAAGGCCATGTGGCCCTAAATTCATTAATTGTTCTATTTAAAAAAAAATAAGTCTGTAATTCGAATTCAGTGGTTTTCGGTCCACGAAACAAAAATAATTGGTTGTCAGGGAAAATTCTTTGTATGACCTTAACTTGAAAAATCTGAAAGGCAGTCTACCTTTAACAATCATTCGCCAATGTTCACTGAGCCTGAGGCGGATAATTGTTTTAGTACAAATGCACAAGATATACACTTGTGTTCAAAATAATAGCAGTCCAACACGACTAACCAGATCAATCACTGCTTTTGGTGGAAATTATATCACTACATGGCAAATAATTTACCAGTAGGTGTAGTAGAGTCATAGAAAACCAACAGACCCAACAATCATGATATGCATGCTCCCGAGTCTGTGTAATCGAATAATTAAGTGAAAGGGGCGTGTTCAAAATAATAGCAGTGTGGAGTTTAATTAGTGAGGTCATTCATTCTGTGAAAAAACAGATGTCAGTCAGGTGGCCCTAATTTAAGGATGAAGCCAGCACATGTTGTACATCCATTTCTCTCTGAAAACCTGAGAAACATGGGTCGTTCCAGACATTGTTCAGAAGAACAGCGTGCTTTAATTAAAACGTTGATTGGAGAGGGGAAAACGCATAAAGAAGTGCAGAAAATGATGGGCTGCTCAGCTAAAATGATCTCCAGTGCTTTAAAATGGACAGCAAAGCCAGAGAGACGTGGAAGAAAACAGAAGACTACCATTCGAATGGATCGAAGAATAGCCAGAATGGCAAAGACTCAGCCAATGATCAGCTCCAGGGTGATCAGAGACGGTCTGAAGTTACCTGTGAGTACTGTGACAATTAGAAGACGCCTGTGTGAAGCTAATCTATCGGCAAGAAGCTCCCGCAAAGTTCCACTGTTAAAAAAAAAAGACGTGCTGAAGAGGATACAATTTGCCAAAGAACACATTGACTGGCCTAAAGAGAAATGGAAAAACATTTTGTGGACTGATGAAAGTAAAATTGTTCTTTTTGGGTCCAAGAGCCGCAGACAGTTTTTCAGACGACCCCCAAACACTGAATTCAAGCCACAGTACACTCTGAAGACAGTGAAGCATGGTGGTGCAAGCATCATGATATGGGGATGTTTCTCTTACTGGGGTGTTGGGCCAATTTATTGCATACCAGGGATCATGGATCAGTTTGCATATATCAGAATACTTGAGGAGGTCATGCTGCCTTATGCTGAAGAGGAAATGCCCTTGAAATGGGTGTTTCAACAAGACAACGACCCCAAACACACCAGTAAGCGAGCAGCGTCAGGGTTCAAGACCAACAAAATTAAAGTCATGGAGCGGCCAGCCCAATCCCCGGACCTTCATCCGATAGAAAACTTGTGGGGTGACGTCAAAAATGCTGTTTCTGAGGCAAAACCAAGAAATGCAGAGGAATTGTGGAATGTCAAATCATCCTGGGCTGGAATACCTGTTCACAGGTGCCAGAAGTTCTCAGAAACCGTGGTTATACAACTAAATATTAGTTTAGTGATTCACAGGAATACTAAATCCTTAAGATTTTTTCAGTTTATACAGTCAATATTTGGAGTTTGTAATGAAAAATGCAGACACTGCTATTTTTTTGAACAGCCCAATGTTCATTTTTCTTCATTTTCTGTAAAGTAATTAAAATATTCATACATTTTTCTTCATGTTTTGATGTAGAATATAATGTGCAGTGTTCCCAATGCATGGAAATAAAAACTATTATAAGGATTTTGAGCTTTACTCACGTTTTTAAACACACTGCTATTATTTTGAACACAACTGTGTGTATATATATATATATATATATATATATATATATATATATATATATATATATATATATATATATGAGTGATTCTACGCTTATGGGTAGTGAAATGGGGACATGAACTTATTTTTAAAAATTCACCTAAAACCATTTCTTTTTTTTACCACCAGGTCACAAAACATGTAATCTTTAATGAATGATATGTTAAAAGATAACTTTAATTTTCTGAGATGTAATAAAAACATATTTATATGCCAAAGTCAGAACGTAACAGAAGTGTTGTGGACATATATATTCTCAATTTTAACAATGTAGAATTACTTTTTGAAACATAGGAAGGTGATGTTTTAGCAAATATAATTAATAAACATGTGTAGTAGAATAAACACACACATTCTTTCAATAAGATTAACATGGTATATAGCTAGATTGTAATTAATTTGTAACAGACGCGAGATGGACAATCGTAACAGAAGTAATGTAACAGACATCATTTTGGAACTCATAGGCTTGACTTTGGCATATAAATATGTTTTTATTACATCTCAGAAAATTAAAGTTATCTTTTAACATATCATTCATTAAAGATTACATGTTTTGTGACCTGATGGTAAAAAAAGAAATGGTTTTAGGTGAATAAGTTCATGTCCCCATTTCAGTACCCATAAGCGTGGAATCACTCATATATATATTTATTTATTTTTACTGTATCAAAATTTATTTCAAACTTCAAAAGCGGTATGCAAATGTAATAAAGGCGCGCCGCAGGCTTGTGTCACTTATCAACACCGAGTCACATAAAATACTTTGTTTTGAAATGGATAAAATAAATCACAATTCCGCTTTACCTTTGAATAGTTTTAGACCAAACTTGGTAGCATCTTTAGTGCTTTTAGGAACAGCGTTCTCTTTCATCATTTATAATTCTCCCTCACTCACGGTGACGAAGCGATCGGCTGCCATTTTGCCGAGTCGCTCGAGGGGATTATCGAGAAATGGTTCGAATCTCAACCAATCAGCGTGGGCGAGTTCTCGCATATTTATACTGAAAGTAAATCAACAGCAGACAGTAAACATGATTTCTGTTACCACCCAGAAGTTGATTCTTTTCCTAGAACCTCAAACCCTGAAGTGTTTTATTCCTTGTATTCCAAAGCAACTTGCAAATAACTTTTTTTTTTTTTTAATTAAAGAACAACACATAATTAATCAACACTTTGAGTGAGTCTGGATTCACAGGACACAAAGCGCATCCCACTCAAAAAAACCAAACAAACAAGAAACAGGGATTTCATTACGGGACGAAAACAGCGATAAAAAGGTCTGTGTTTGGTGGTTCTGCTCTCTTCCGACCCAACCCTCTATTCCTCTGTCACTCCATCCTTTGCTCCTCACTGCACTCTGAGACCTGACTCATTCATCTTGCATCCTCTCTTCATTTCTGACATACTGCAAGATTAAAACCCTGCAGGCCTGTCTCACACTCTGGGAGCATGTGGGTGTGCGCGCGCGCATGTATGCATGTGTGTGTATGATTAATAATAGGCGCAATGTTGTCCTCCTCCTTCACTTTGATTCTAAGCACCTGTGACAGAGAGAGAGAGGGGGGGGCAGGGAGGAAATTAAATATTTAAAGGTAGACTCCTCGAGTGAAGTGTAACAGAAAAAGTGGGACAATTTTCAGCATGCACATATAAAACCCCAATTCCAAACAAGAGAAAAGCTCTGATGCCCCTTTTCCACCAAAGCAGTTCCAGGGCTGGTTCGGGGCCAGTGCTTAGTTTGGAACTGGGTTTTCTGTTTCCACTGACAAAGAACTGGCTCTGGGGCCAGAAAAAACGGTTCCAGGCTAGCACCAACTCTCTGCTGGGCCAGAGGAAAGAACCGCTTACGTCAGCGGGGGGGCGGAGTTGTTAAGACCAACAACAATAACAAGACCGCGAAAGATCGCCATTTTTAAGCAACGAGAAGCAGCAGCTGTACAAACGCGAAGTCATCCATTATTATTATTGTTGTTGCTGTTGCTGCTTCTTCCGCGTTGTTTTTGCTTCGATATTCGCGCCAAGGTTTATGCAAACATAGTGACGTAACTGACGTAATGACGTGGCTTCCCTTAGCACCGTGAGCTATGGAAAAGCAAACTGGTTCTCAGCTGGCTCGCAAGTTGAACGAGTTGTGAACCAGCACCAGCACTGGAACTGATTTGGTGGAAAAGGGGTATGAGAGCACAGTATCCTCCGCTGGCAACTCGGCCATAACTCTGGTAAAATGCGACCGAACTGAATGAAATAAATTGCGCATTACCGACATACAACAAAGGATCCTGTCAAGTTTCGTGAAATTCCTCTGAAAATTGTTAGAGGAGTTGATTTCAGAAGGTGAGCACCCTTCCCGGGACGGATGGATGAGCAGAAATCGCCACGACATCATCCCGCTTCGGGCCTTTCGGCCAGCGGGGGATAAAAATTGTGAGGGAAGTTGATTTCAGAAAGCAAGCACACCTTGATGAAATGGCCAAAGTTTATTAATAATCAGGGCATAACTCTGGGAAAATTTGCCCAAATTAAACGAAATTTCAATATGCGTATAACTGTCATATAACAAGGCCTTGTGCCAAGTTTCATGAAATTCCTCCCAAAATTGTGAGAGGAGTTGATTTCAGAAGGAAAACACTCATGAAATTGTCAAATTATAATTTTGTTAATCAAGGGCTGTAACTCCGGTAAAATGTGACTGAATTTAATAAAATTGCAATATGCGCATTACCGACATATAACAAAGAATCCTGCCAAGTTTCATGAAATTCCTCCAAAAATTGTGAGAGGAGTTGATTTCAGAATGTGAGCACCCTTCCTGGGACGGACAGACGGACGGACGGAGCCACGACATAATCCTGCTTCAGGCCTTTTGGCCAGCAGGAAATAAAAACTTGGGACACTGTAAACTGTAAATAAAAACAGAATGTGATGATTTGCATCTCATGGAAATCCTATATTTCACTGAAAATAGTACAAAGACAACATATCAAATGTTGAACCTGAGAAATTTGCATTGTTTTTTGAAAATTCTACGCTCATTTTGAATTCGATATCAGCAACACATTTCAAAAAAGTTGGGACAGGGACGTGTTTACCACCGTGTTGCATCGCCTCTATTTTTAACAACACTCTGTAAATGTTTGGGAACTGAGGAGACCAATTGCTGTAGTTCTGAAAGAGAAATGTTGTCCCATTGTTGCCTGATATACAATTTCAGTTGCTCAACAGCGGTTTGGGGTCTCCTTTGTCATTACTTTGCACATCATCATGTGCCAAATGTTTTAAATGGGAGACAGGTCTGAACTGCAGGCAGGTCAGTTTAGCACCTGGACTCTTTTACTACAGAGCCATGCAGTTTTAATATGCGAAAAAAGTAGTTTGGCATTGTCTTCCCTGAAAAAGATTTTGTCTGGATGGCAGCATACTGCTCTGAAACGTGTATATATCATTCAGCATTAAAGGATATGGGACATGGATTTTTACCTGGGCATAATTATGTATAAAGGACATAAGAAATGCCATCTAAATCACTGCAGGGCATCAAAAATGTGAAAATCACCACATTATTCAAGTTTTTCTATACATCAGCGTAAAACAAGGATTCATTAATGAGCTAGGTGGTCACGTGACCCGTGACGTCACAAAAACTTTCCAAGGAGCCAGCGCTTGGGAATCTAATGTAAACAGGTTACCGAAATAGACACCATCGACAGTGACATTCCCGATGTTTCACAGAGATGTGAAGTTAGACCCGATCAATTCGAACCGATAGCTGGAAATTCACATGAACATGGATCTTGTCTTTACTCTGACGGGTCAGATGATTGAGAGTGAGAGTTCATTCAGCCCTCATGAAACTGAAAGCGGTCGGCTCGATAACACTTCCTGGTAAGTTAAAAACAATTCTGCTCAAAGGCTAATGATCTGTTGAAAGAAGTATTATTTTTGTATCATACATTGAAAGTTCATTATAGATCTAGCTAAAGTCCGTTGCAAGCTAGTTTTGTTTTTTGCTGATATTTTTCGAGATTGATTGAGATACAATGCTTCCAGAGTCCGAGATGAAAACATTCAAAATGGCGAAACGAGTCAGAATTATGATAATCAATAATTGATACACCCAAAATTATAATACTAATCCTTACCTCGGCTTTCAGTCGCTAAGCGCAGAGGTCTTCAACAGGGGGGGTCGTGAAATCACACCGGATCACTCATATCAACAAAAATATTCCTGCCCTGTCCCCTGGCCTCCGTGCAGGGATGCAAACAGCGCGCCTTTCGGCGGATACCGCCTTTTTCACGGCTGAATCGCGCAGATCCGATTTTAAAAAAAAAAATAGCGATGTTGGTTCATGGAGCATGAGGCATGAAGTGTAAGGATGAGAGAGAGGCGGTTTGGGTCGGGAAGCTGAGCGCATTTGTGCAGCCTGGAGCAGGTGTGCGCGGCTTCCCGATTTGAACTGGGTTTTTTTCTCATCCTTATGCTTCCTGTTTCATGAATTAATATCGCTCAGTACCTGAGTATTAATGTTGAAAGAATCCTCAGTGAAATGGTCCGAATACAGTTTGTGGGAAACAGTAGGTGTAAAGTTTTTTTCAACAGGTGTTCTGTAAAGTTGTCCTACCAAGCCTACTGCGCATGCGCAGGTGAGCCCACACTTTCCTCAGCTTCGGGTCCTTGGGGAATGCAAAAAAACTTACTCCAGGGCATTTCCCATTGGAATTATTGCAACCGTAAGCAGCACAATACACCATGATGTTCAATGTACGTTAAAGACTATAAAAACAATTTTCTTGTCATCCACTTCTCTATTCATCTACCCGCTTGTGCTGTGCCCGAAAGTTTTTGTGACGCATGATCACGTGACAGCGGCTCTTCCGATTGCAAAAAATGCATATCGGAAGTCGAGCAGAAATGCCATATAATCATCACAAATATAACGATTTTGCTGAATTTAATAGATGATTTTGTATTTGTTGATGCAATTAATTCATATTTTTAATGGAAAGAAACTGATATAGCGTGCTTTTATGTTTCATGTCCCATATCCTTTAATGATGCCTTCCCAGATGTACAAGCGACCCATGTCAGGTGCACTAATGCACCCTCATACCATCACAGATGCTGGCTTTTGAATTGTGTACTGATAAGCCGGATGGTCCCTCTCCTCTTTAGTCTGGAGAGTGTGGTATCCATGATTTCTTAAAAGAATTTCTACTTTTGATTCATCAGACCCTGGAACAATTTTCCACTTTGCCTCAGTCCATCATAAAAGAGCTCAGGCCCAGAGAAGGTGGCGGTGTTTCTTGATATTGTTTATATCTGGTTTTAACTTGTATTTGTGGACGCAGTAATGAACTGTTTTCACAGACGATGGTTTTCTGAAGTGTTCCTGAGCCCATACAGTGATTTCCACTACAGACACGTCTGCTTTGAATACAGTGTCACCTGAGGGCCTGAAGATCACCAGCATCCAGTGTCAGTTTTCAGCCTTGTTTCTTGCATACAGAGATTTCCCCAGATTCCCTGAATCTTTTAATGACATCATGTACCATAAATTATGTGATCCCCAAATTCTTTGCAATTTTACATTGAGGAACGTTATTCTTAAACTGTTGCACTGTTTGGCCCCAAAGCTTTTCCAGGGATGTGATTTGGGGCTGGTGAAATCATCTGAAAATTTTAGCCGGGGGTCTGGGGGCCGCAGGCCCCCAGCTGGTCCAGGGCAGCACCCTGGTGGGGGGACAAGGGGGGAAGCCCCCCGAAGCTCCTGGGTTTTGGGGTTTTCTGACTTAAAAATTGTACTAAAATGGCAAGCAAACACACAAGAAAAAACTTGTCATGATTAACAAATTCAAGCCAATTTAATGGTCAACATGCAACTCTGACACACACACACACACACACACACTCGCTCACTCTCTCTCGCTCGCGTGCACACACACTCTCTCGCTCGCGCGCGCGCACTCTCGCTCGCGCACTCTCTCTCGCGCTCTCTCTCGCTCGCGCGCGCACGCTCTCGCGCGCACACTCTCGCGCGCACACTCTCGCGCGCACACTCTCGCTCGCGCGCGCACACTCTCGCTCGCGCGCGCACACTCTCGCTCGCGCGCGCACACTCTCGCTCGCGCGCGCACACTCTCGCTCGCGCGCGCACACTCTCGCTCGCGCGCGCACACTCTCGCTCGCGCGCGCACACTCTCGCTCGCGCGCGCACACTCTCGCTCGCGCGCGCACACTCTCGCTCGCGCGCGCACACTCTCGCTCGCGCGCGCACACTCTCACTCGCGCGCGCACACTCTCACTCGCGCGCGCACACTCTCACTCGCGCGCGCACACTCTCACTCGCGCGCGCACACTCTCACTCGCGCGCGCACACTCTCACTCGCGCGCACACTCTCTCACTCGCGCGCACACTCTCTCACTCGCGCGCACACTCACTCGCGCGCACACTCTCTCACTCGCGCGCACACTCTCTCACTCGCGCGCACACTCTCTCACTCGCGCGCACACTCTCTCACTCGCGCGCACACTCTCTCACTCGCGCGCACACTCTCTCACTCACACACTCTCTCACTCACACACTCTCTCACTCACACACTCACTCACTCACTCTCACACACACACACACACACTCTCTCACTCACACACACACACACCCCAAAGAAACAGCGCGGCAGGGCCCGCTAGCCCCGCGCCTTGGGACGTAATTCGCCCCAAGGCGAGCTGCGGCGCTCTGCTTAGGTTTCGTTTCTATCCCGGGCTCCAGCCCGACTTTGGACGCTCGTAGCTCGGGCAGGGGAGGTCCCAGTATCCCCAAACTTGACAGCCAGAGACCTCTGCCCTCTCC
Organism: Neoarius graeffei; assembly: GCF_027579695.1. Classification (NCBI taxonomy): domain Eukaryota; kingdom Metazoa; phylum Chordata; class Actinopteri; order Siluriformes; family Ariidae; genus Neoarius; species Neoarius graeffei. The sequence goes on along the minus strand of NC_083571.1, from coordinate 29,719,867 downwards.
CCAAAGAACAAAATCGCTGAACAAATGTCTCACAGTCTCATGTCCAACGTCTGTAGCAACCTCTTTCTCCAACCATTCCCAGCGGAACTTGTTTTTCACTATTCTGTCGATTTCTTTAACTCGATTTGCATCTTCACGCTCGATCACGGAGGCTGCCATCTTTCAACTCTGTTTGAAGCGAGCTTACGTACAGCTATCTAACAAGCACGTTCATTGGTTGTTACAGAGCGATGGGCCAATCACGTACCTCGTTTCATCTCAATGACGTAATTGCGTAAATGACGTAATTACGTCAATGAGATGAAACGAGGTACATGATTGGCCCATCGCTCTGTAACAACCAATGAATGCGCTCGCTTCAAACAAAGAGTTGAAAGATGGCAGCCTCCGTGATCGAGGCATAAAGATGCAAATCCGAGGCTGCCATCTTTCAAACAAAGTCGGAACGAATAGGATACGAATGTGGATTTGAGGGAAAAATCGGAAACATTTTTTTTTTCAAGTTTTGAGGTGAAAAAAGCGGAATTCCGCGAATTCGCGGAAAAATCACATCCCTGCTTTTCACAGAGCGGTGAACCCCGCCCCATCTTTACTTCTGAGAGACTCCGCCTCTCTGGGATGCTTTTTTTTTTTTATACCCAAATCATGTTACTGACCTGTTGCCAATTAACCAAATTAGGAGGTTTTTTTTTTTTTTTTAAATATCACACAACTTTTCCAGTCTTCTGTTGCCCCGGTTCCAAAGAAAAAAAAAAAAAAGAAAAAAAAAAGTGGTATTATACTGATATACTTCTATAGAGTACGTTGTACATGCTGTTAAAACTGATGCAAGAATAAAAGTTCCTTTCAGACGGCTGGTTCAAATTACATTGATTTGTGAGGACATAATTCTGAGGCTTCACATCAATGTACCCAATCACATCTGATAAGCAAACATCTAGAGGATGATGTAATACACAGAAACTATTATCCACATAACCTGTACGTGAAGCATGATACAAATCGAGTCTCAGGTATGGAAGCATACAGAGATTCCAAATTTCCAATAAAATTCATCCATCATTGGATACTGGTTTACAGATCTGTCCAACTTTGACACCAACATGTTCGTCATCTTCGTAGATCTCAAGCTAAAGGAATCAAATCTTTGCCATAACCCAGCGCATCGACGTCACATTTCTTTCTGTAACATCGAGTCCAACGTTTGCAGCAACGTCTCCACTACTCATACTTTGGATTTGACGTGAATAGGATGCTGATTGTCAGTGGAAAAGGGTGCAACATTCTCAAAGGAACAACAAACTCCAAACAAAAAATAAAAAGGCACCAGACTCTCTAAACACATCATAAATATTTCAATTTAAATATATTTCCATGTGTTTAAGGGTGGAGCTCTCCGTTCAAAGAAAATGGATCTAAACTCGACGTCTATTTTCTAAATCCAACATCTATTTCTCATCGTCAAGTCCCTTGCTTTGTAATCAATAAATAATACACGTGGTCAGAACATTAATGTGCTGTTGGTACCGATTTGCTGCATAAAGGTTTTTGAGCCACTGTTTCATTCGAAATAGATTATGTTAATGTATTTTGATAATTCTAACACTGGGAAGCAGCTGCTTATAAATACACACACAACGATTTGAGGAATTCTCACTCTGAACTCCACCCAGGTCACAGAAATGAATCCTCCCATTCGCTTGCTGATACACGGTACGTGCAAGAAATCCAGCTCATCCCTTCTTAGAGTGTGGTGGGTTTTTTTTTTATTCAAATGTACACTATCGTTCAAAAGTTTGGGGTTACCCGGACAATTTTGTGTTTTCCATGAAAAGTCACACTTTTATTTACCACCATAAGTTGTAAAATGAATAGAAAATATAGTCAAGACATTTTTCTGGCCATTTTGAGCATTTAATCGACCCCACAAATGTGATGCTCCAGAAACTCAATCTGCTCAAAGGAAGGTCAGTTTTATAGCTTCTCTAAAGAGCTCAACTGTTTTCAGCTGTGCTAACATGATTGTACAAGGGTTTTCTAATCATCCATTAGCCTTCTGAGGCAATGAGCAAACACATTGTACCATTAGAACACTGGAGTGAGAGTTGCTGGAAATGGGCCTCTATACACCTATGGAGATATTGCACCAAAAACCAGACATTTGCAGCTAGAATAGTCATTTACCACATTAGCAATGGATAGAGTGGATTTCTGATTAGTTTAAAGTGATCTTCATTGAAAAGAACAGTGCTTTTCTTTCAAAAATAAGGACATTTCAAAGTGACCCCAAACTTTTGAACGGGAGTGTATTTCAATACAACAAACCTGAGCAGACTCTCGCTACGGATGTGCTGCAGGACTGTCAAAGCGTTAGCAAGGCTTGTAGGTGCACATGGTGCTCTGGTAAATAATTCACAATTCATGTTCGTAGAAAGAAAAAAAAAAGCAGATGAGGAGATGGACGAGGGTTATTCGTGTGGTTTTTATTCTGACCCTCCACCAACATATCAGTCCTCTGCATTCATCAGGCATTTAAGGAGGATGCTCTGAGTTTATGGAAATCGTGATGCTTTACACACAGGTCGAGAAATTATGCGGATGACGAGCCTTCCCCAAAACGTTACAACCGTACAAATATTTATGCAAGTCGACAACCGAGAGCGACATCACAGTTAATTTAACTCAAAGTGGCTTCAAGTTGACATTGTTATAATATCAGTACAAATGATCGTTATTACAGCGACGGGGTGCCACCCCGATAGCGGAAACATGCTGTGCAATTATTTCTCTCTCCACCAGATGGCGAGCTAGATCTACTCAGCAGCTCCATCTGGTTCTGCTCGACTGAGGGGTGGGGCCCCGAAATGAACACGAAGAAACACAAACAAAACGTTTATCAGATCAACAGCAGGATGAACTGCGCCCATGATTCAGAAGATTTCCAGTCAGAACAGAAATCAGTGAGGATCTTTACACGCTTTGATGGTTTAAGGATTGATGTGTGTATGTGAAGTCCAGATCAATCAGCTTTGTGGAGTTCTGTTTGAATGAGCTTGCTGTTCTGTGTGTTAACTGGTGTCTCCTGTTGTGTAGGTCCAAGGTTTGTTATTTTGTCGGTGTGTGTTTTACCTTGGCTTCAGGGTCACTGTTAATGCTGCTGGAATCTTCTTCCTCCACAGGAGCTGGGTTTCTATTAAAAAGAAAAAAAAAAAAAAGTTTCATTAAATCGTTCACATTTCTTGACTTCTTTGACAAAACGGCATTTAAATGCAACACACTTAAAATAATTACGATTGAAATACACTCTTTTCCACAATATTTATGAGCCTGTAGCGTTATGATACATGTCTATATTGCACAACCAGTCAGTCAATTAAAACCTTGCTGCAGAACAGAAGGTCCATGGGGAGGAGTCAGACCTGATCCAGCTCTGCTGACCCGGAGTCTGGCGGTTGGAGTGGTTCAGGTTGGACAGGTGTGTTTAATGTGTTGTATCAGTTAAGGCTAGCGATAAGCTTATAGGAGGAGTTGGATCAGATCCAACTCCACGTCCTGGACTTTTCTGGTTCTGCACCGAGGACTATTTCCAAACTACACGTAAAGAAAATTGCTCAGAGACCATTCTTTTTTTTTTTTTAAAGTGATGTCCAATTCATTGTATATGATGATGTACTGTGTAAGGATTAAAACACTTGTGGGGTGCTGATAAAGGAAAATAATCAACAAGTGTTGCCAGGCAAAACAAACCTCGCCTGGTAGTACTTATGATGAATATGAAGGAAGATATCACGAAGAAAGGATTTTGACCTTTTTGGTGACTTCGACCTTGAGTTTGACCTTGTGTGTAAACATACTTGTCCAGTAAACATGGTTCTGATTCTCTGCTGCTCTCAGCCAATCAGAACACACCGTACTGCTTACTGCTCTCAGCCAATCAGAACACACCGTACTGCTTACTGCTCTCAGCCAATCAGAACACACCGTACTGCTTCCTGCTCTCAGCCAATCAGAGCACACCGTACTGCGTGATTGTTACACTCTTACAGCACGATGACATAGTGGCTACTGCCTTTATATGAGGCAGTAGCCACAAAAACCTTGACCTTGACTGGATGACCCCTAAAATTTTTGGAGGTTCTATTTGAGATCAATGCCCATCTATCCTGAAAGTTTCATGAAGATTGGTCCAGCTGTTTTCCCATAACATCAGAAAGAAAGAAAGAAAGAAAGAAAGAAAGAAAGAAAGAAAGAAAGAAAGAAAGAAAGAAAGAAAGAAAGAAAGAAAGGTAGTAAATATAAAGAAAAATAAAAAGAAAGAAAAGTAGTAAATAGAAAGAAAAAGTAGTAAATAGAAAGAAGTAAATAGAAAGAAAAAGAAAGTAGTAAATAGAAAGAAAGAAAGAAAGAAAGAAAGAAAGAAAGCAGTAAATAGAAAGAAAGAAGTAAATAGAAAGAAAAAGAAAGTAGTAAATAGAAAGAAAGAAAGAAAGAAAGAAAGAAAGAAAGAAAGAAAGAAAGAAAGAAAGAAAGAAAGAAAGAAAGGTAGTAAATATAAAGAAAAAGAAAAAGAAAGAAAAGTAGTAAATAGAAAGAAAAAGTAGTAAATAGAAAGAAGTAAATATAAAGAAAAAGAAGTTAAAATAAATAAAAGTAATAAACAGAAAGAAAGAAAATAGAAAGAAAAAGAAAGAAAGAAAGAAAGAAAGAAAGAAAGAAAGAAAGAAAGAAAGAAAGAAAAAGAAAGAAAGCAGTAAATAGAAAGAAAGAAGTAAATAGAAAGAAAAAGAAAGTAGTAAATAGAAAGAAAGAAAGAAAGAAAGAAAGAAAGAAAGAAAGAAAGAAAGAAAGAAAGGTAGTAAATATAAAGAAAAAGAAAAAGAAAGAAAAGTAGTAAATAGAAAGAAAAAGTAGTAAATAGAAAGAAAAAGTAGTAAATAGAAAGAAGTAAATATAAAGAAAAAGAAGTTAAAATAAATAAAAGTAATAAACAGAAAGAAAGAAAATAGAAAGAAAAAGAAAGAAAGAAAGAAAGAAAGAAAGAAAGAAAGAAAGAAAGAAAGAAAGCAGTAAATAGAAAGAAAGAAGTAAATAGAAAGAAAAAGAAAGTAGTAAATAGAAAGAAAGAAAGAAAGAAAGAAAGAAAGAAAGAAAGAAAGAAAGGTAGTAAATATAAAGAAAAAGAAAAAGAAAGAAAAGTAGTAAATAGAAAGAAGTAAATAGAAAGAAAAAGAAGTTAAAATAAATAAAAGTAATAAACAGAAAAAGAAAATAGAAAGAAAAAGAAAGAAAGCAGTAAATAGAAAGAAAGAAAGAAAGAAAGAAAGAAAGAAAGAAAGAAAGAAAGAAAGAAAGAAAGCAGTAAATAGAAAGAAAGAAGTAAATAGAAAGAAAAAGAAAGTAGTAAATAGAAAGAAAGAAAGAAAGAAAGAAAGAAAGAAAGAAAGAAAGAAAGAAAGAAAGAAAGAAAGGTAGTAAATATAAAGAAAAAGAAAAAGAAAGAAAAGTAGTAAATAGAAAGAAAAAGTAGTAAATAGAAAGAAGTAAATAGAAAGAAAAAGAAAGAAAGCAGTAAATAGAAAGAAAGAAAGAAAGAAAGAAAGAAAGAAAGAAAGAAAGAAAGAAAGAAAGAAAGAAAGGTAGTAAATATAAAGAAAAAGAAAAAGAAAGAAAAGTAGTAAATAGAAAGAAAAAGTAGTAAATAGAAAGAAGTAAATAGAAAGAAAAAGAAAGTAGTAAATAGAAAGAAAGAAAGAAAGAAAGAAAGAAAGAAAGAAAGAAAGAAAGAAAGGTAGTAAATATAAAGAAAAAGAAAAAGAAAGAAAAGTAGTAAATAGAAAGAAGTAAATAGAAAGAAAAAGAAAGAAAGCAGTAAATAGAAAGAAAGAAAGAAAGAAAGAAAGAAAGAAAGAAAGAAAGAAAGAAAGAAAGAAAGAAAGAAAGAAAGAAAGAAAGAAAGAAAGGTAGTAAATATAAAGAAAAAGAAAGAAAAGTAGTAAATAGAAAGAAAAAGTAGTAAATAGAAAGAAGTAAATAGAAAGAAAAAGAAAGTAGTAAATAGAAAGAAAGAAAGAAAGAAAGAAAGAAAGAAAGAAAGAAAGAAAGAAAGAAAGAAAGAAAGAAAGAAAGAAAGGTAGTAAATATAAAGAAAAAGAAAGAAAAGTAGTAAATAGAAAGAAAAAGTAGTAAATAGAAAGAAGTAAATAGAAAGAAAAAGAAAGAAAGCAGTAAATAGAAAGAAAGAAAGAAAGAAAGAAAGAAAGAAAGAAAGAAAGAAAGAAAGAAAGAAAGAAAGGTAGTAAATATAAAGAAAAAGAAAAAGAAAGAAAAGTAGTAAATAGAAAGAAAAAGAAAAAGAAAGAAAAGTAGTAAATAGAAAGAAAAAGTAGTAAATAGAAAGAAGTAAATAGAAAGAAAAAGAAAGAAAGCAGTAAATAGAAAGAAAGAAAGAAAGAAAGAAAGAAATAGAAAAAAGTAAATAGAAAGAAAGAAAGAAAGAAAGAAAGAAAGAAAGAAAGAAAGAAAGAAAGAAATAGAAAAAAGTAAATAGAAAGAAAGAAAGAAAGAAAATAGAAAATAGAAAGAAAGAAAGAAAGAAATAGAAAAAAGTAAATAGAAAGAAAGAAAGAAAGAAAGAAAGAAAGAAAGAAAGAAAGAAAGAAAGAAAGAAAGAAAGAAAGAAAGAAAAAGGAAGTAGTAAATAGAAAGAAAGAAGTAAATATAAAGAAAAAAGAAAGAAAGAAGTTAAAATAAAGAAAATAAATAGAAAGAAAAAGAAAGTAGTAAATAGAAAGAGAAAGAAAGAAAGAAAGAAAGAAAATAGAAAGAAAGAAAATAGAAAGAAAAAGAAATAAAAGTAGTAAATAGAAAGAAAAAGAAAAAGAAAGAAAGCAGTAAATAGAAAGAAAAAGGAAGTAATAAATAGAAAGAAAGAAGTAAATATAAAGAAAAAAGAAAAAATAGAAAGAAAAAGAAAGAAAATAGAAAGAAAAAGGAAAGTTAGAAAATAGAAAGAAAGAAAGAAAGAAAGAAAGAAAGAAAGAAAGAAAGAAAGAAAGAAAGGTAGTAAATAGAAAGAAAAAGAAAGAAAGCAGTAAATAGAAAGAAAAAGGAAGTAGTAAATAGAAAGAAAGAAGTAAATATAAAGAAAAAAGAAAGAAAGAAGTTAAAATAAAGAAAATAAATAGAAAGAAAAAGAAAGTAGTAAATAGAAAGAGAAAGAAAGAAAGAAAGAAAGAAAGAAAATAGAAAGAAAGAAAATAGAAAGAAAAAGAAATAAAAGTAGTAAATAGAAAGAAAAAGAAAAAGAAAGAAAGCAGTAAATAGAAAGAAAAAGGAAGTAATAAATAGAAAGAAAGAAGTAAATATAAAGAAAAAAGAAAAAATAGAAAGAAAAAGAAAGAAAATAGAAAGAAAAAGGAAAGTTAGAAAATAGAAAGAAAGAAAGAAAGAAAGAAAGAAAGAAAGAAAGGTAGTAAATAGAAAGAAAAAGAAAGAAAGCAGTAAATAGAAAGAAAAAGGAAGTAGTAAATAGAAAGAAAGAAGTAAATATAAAGAAAAAAGAAAGAAAGAAGTTAAAATAAAGAAAAGTAATAAATAGAAAGAAAGTAGTAAATAGAAAGAAAATAAATATAAAGAAAAAGAAAGAAAAAAAGAATGAAAGAAAGAAAGCTGACTGAAAAGAAGCCGTTGCCCCCGCTGGGCTCCGTTGCGGGTGAGGTAATCCCAGATGATGAGTGTGTGGTGCGCTATAGAGGAGTTTCTGTTACCACATCAGAAGTGATTCTTTTCCAGTCAGAGCAGACTGTAAGTGCTGGACTGCTCGCATCCCACACCAGACTAACCTGAACCCAGAACTAACGCTCGGACATCAGACTTTATTTCCTTTCAATGTTTTGGAATGTCAGCAAAACACGTTAGTTCCTGTTCTCAGGTTAGAGTCATTCCCTCACCCATCAACCTGCCAAGCAGTTTACTTCGATGACTAAAGCAGAATACGGGCTCACGGACATTCAAACGGGGTCCTCTGCCTTTAAACGTGGACAGTTAGAAAACACTGATAAATATTACTTAAACTCTGAAATATGTTCAGATGGCCCTGATACAAGAACACACTCACTCCCAGACTCACCGAAGCTTGAGAGAAGCATAGCGGAGAGTGGCTCCTTCAAACTCCTTCAGACTGGGGTCAGGGTTCACTGTAGCAGCCTGCAGATCCTGAGACAGAGAGAGAGAGATGATCGAGTCCTCAAGCGATCCGATTTGAGAGCCATGACTTCAAGCCCACATGCTGTTTGCGGAGACCTGCATGCTGTGTGTATATATAATATATACGTGTGTGTGTGTGTGTGTGTGTGTGTGTGTGTGTGTGTGTGTGACTTGCCGTGGTTGAAAGAAAAACACTGCATGCTCACTGAAACTTGCTTTTAAAGTACCACTGAGCACAGTTTATAATCCATACGTCAAATAAACTGTTTAATACCTTTCCCCCCATTTCTGATAAATTTCAGGGGTACTTTAAAAACACAACGATTATTGCAAAACGGTTCCACTGAAAACATTTTCTCAACAAAATAGCAAAAATAAACAGTACAATACACATCAAAAGCAGCAGAAAAGAAACAGCAAATAAGAGGAAGGTATGTGAGTCACGTGGCAGGCAGAGGCAGGCAGAAGCTGGGATCGCTGGGGTCAGAGGTTAAAGGCTGTGCAGCGATGAAGCCATTAATCAGGACGTTTCACAGCGCTGAGCTTCAACAGCAGAATGGCTTAGACATTTTTCATACCAACGATGGTCCGTATTTATCTTGAAATAAAGACTGAATTACGTTTATGTTCATAATTTACAATTTACCAAATTCATCTCAATAAAGTTACAGGAAAATAAATGTGCTATTTTAATCAAGGATCTTTTCACCTGCCTTCAGTTCAGTGTTTAAAAGCAGGCCAATTATATTCTAATAAATAACAATAATAAATACAAGAACACACGTGAGAATTAGAACATTTATTTATATATACACACTACCGTTCAAAAGTTTGGGGTCACCCAGACAATTTTGTGTTTTCCATGAAAAGTCACACTTTTATTTACCACCATAAGTTGTAAAATGAATAGAAAATATAGTCAAGACATTTTTCTGGCCATTTTGAGCATTTAATCGACCCCACAAATGTGATGCTCCAGAAACTCAGGCTACATCCACACAACAACGGCAACGAGATTTTTTTTTTTTTTAAATATCGCGTCCACATGGGCAACGGATCAGTAAAATATCAGGTCCATATGGCAACACAACGCTCGCTGAAAATGATGCAATACACATGCCACACCTCTACGTGTGCTGTAAGACGGTCCCATCGGAGACACCAGAACAATAGAAGAAGTAGGACGCATGCGCATAAACCCCTTCTTCTACCCGGCGTGAAGCACTCTCAGGAACAAACACACAACAACAAGAAGAAGATGGCTGCGACTACGCGAGGAAATCGTGCCTTCTGTGTGTACAAATTAGTTTTATTAGTGTGCATAGTTTTATATAACTTAATTTTCTTATTGTGTGAACATTTTGAAAAGCATTTTTATATAATTTGTATAACTTTTTATATTGTGTGTGAACATTTTGAAAAGCAGTCTTATCCAATAAAAAAAAAAAGAAATTCAAGAAATGGTTCAGTTACTTGTTTATTTCAAAGAAAAGCTGTATACAAAAGTGAATGCAATGCAGTGGTTCATACAAAACAGCGAGAGTGCTGCTTGTTCTAGTCATGTGGTTGGGACGTCATCGTAAACAAATCCGTTCTACTCATCCAGACGACTTCGCAACGGCGCCGTCGCCAGATTTTTCCACTCTGGAACCCGTTCTCGTTTTGGGGCACCCAAAACGCCGGTGCCGTGTGGACGCCAGGCCGAAACGATAAACAATTTTATCAGATTCACCTGAATCCGTTGCCGTGTGGACAGGGCCTCAATCTGCTCAAAGGAAGGTCAGTTTTATAGCTTCTCTAAAGAGCTAAACTGTTTTCAGCTGTGCTAACATGATTGTACAAGGGTTTTCTAATCATCCATTAGCCTTCTGAGGCAATGAGCAAACACATTGTACCATTAGAACACTGGAGTGAGAGTTGCTGGAAATGGGCCTCTATACACCTATGGAGATATTGCACCAAAAAACAGACATTTGCAGCTAGAATAGTCATTTACCACATTAGCAATGTATAGAGTGGATTTCTGATTAGTTTAAAGTGATCTTCATTGAAAAGAACAGTGCTTTTCTTTCAAAAATAAAGACATTTCAGTGTGACCCCAAACTTTTGAACAGTAGTGTACACACTGCTGATTTGTTGTGGAAATATATTTGCGTGGAAATAAATGTTTATTAAGTGCGCATGATAACTGAAGACTGAACATACTGTTCCTAGTTATAGATCTATATCCATTTACTCTACGTTCTTTTGGTTGGACCAATGCCACTATATAACGATGGCAGTGCTGTAGAATACGCAGATTCATTTTCAAAACAAGTCGTGTTTATTGTTCCACCAATATAACTTGCGGTATAAAGTTAATCTGATGAAACTCATTCATACAGTTGTGGTCAGAAGTTTACATACAGTGACATGAAGGTCATCTTGGATATGAATGTCATGGCAATATTTGGGCTTTCAGTAAATTCTTTGAACTGTTCTTTTACTGTGGCAGAATGACTGGACAGCAAACAGCTTTAATTTTAAAAAACACAAGAATTTGGTGCACAAGTTTTCTGAAATCAACACAGGGTCAAAATTATACATACAGCACACCTAATATTTGGGTAAAATGTCTCTTCGCAAGATTCACCTTGACCAAACATTTTTGTTTACCATGAACAAGCTTCTGGCAGAATTCTGGTTGGATATTTCACGACTCTTCATGGTAGAATTGGTAGAGTTCAATTACATTTTTTTTTTCTTGGCATGGACTTGACTGATAAGCACGCTCCATATATTTTCAATAGGGTTGAAGTCAGGACTTGTTTTTAGCTTAATGTTGGCCTGCTTTATCCTCCACAACCAGCTCTGATGCATGTTTGGGTTTATTGTCCTGTTGTAACTCCCAAATCCCGAGTCGTGTTCAAGTTTCTGATGGTTTATGCTGAAGAATTCTGAGGTAGTCCTCCTTCGTCATTATTCCATCCACTTTGTGCAATGAACCAGTTCCACTGGCAGCAAAACAGCCCCAGAGCATGATGATCCTACCACCACCACCAGCTGGTACAGTGTCCCTCTGTACATGGTGGTCATTGTGGCCAAACAACTCAATCTTTGTCTCATCTGACCATACAGCTAGAAGGCTTTTTCTTTGTCCGTGTGGTCAGCTTTAAGCTTGAAGGTGTCAATTTTGGAGCAGGGGGTTATTTCTTGGATAGCAGCCTCTTAGTCCATGGTGACCTGAACTGTAGACAGTGATCCATCAGCTTCCAGATCATGGCAGGGCTGTGCCATGGTGGTTCCCAGGTTGTTCCTGACCATCCAAACCAATTTCCTTTCAGCTGAGGGTGACAGTTTGGGTTTTCTTGAAGCAAAGAGGCTTGGCAAAGTAACGACACCTCACAATAACTTCGATACAATTGTTTGAACTGATCTTGGAATTTGCAGTTGTTTAGAAATGGCTCCAAGAGACATTCCAGAGTTGTGTACATCTGCGATCCTCTTTCTCAGATCGGCACTGAGCTCCTTGGACTTTCCCATTTTACTGTGTGTTGGTCAATCCAATGAGTGCTGTAAACAAACCCTTTTTATGAAGGCACAGAGACGCTACCAGCTGTAGTCAATCATGATCACTAACAGGAAGTTAAGAGACCTCGGCCTTGGCAAGATAAGAGACATTTTGGAAGTTTCGGCACCGCTGAATTAATAATCTAAGTGAGCGTATGCAGATTTTTGACTCTGTGTTGATTTCAGAAAGCCCAAAGAAAATTAAAACTTGTGCACCAAATTCTTGTGTTTTTTAAAATTAAAGCTGTATGCTGTCCAGTCATTCGGCCACAGTAAAAGAACAGTTCAAAGAAATTACTGAAAGCCCAAATATTGCCATGACACTTATATCCAAGATGACATTCATGTCACTGTATGTAAACTTCTGACCACAACTGGATGTCCTGTAGTGGTGCATATTAGCAAGACAGTTTTTTTTTGAATGATCATACATCAATCTGGTCTCATTGAGGATGAAATGTATGATTTTCTGTGTCGACGCAGACATTGTGCCACGCCAGGGCTCGCCGTGAGCTGTGTGGAGTCGGATCGTAAACCTGACTGACGCGAGCTGACAGCAGTGATTAATTTCCCCTCTCTTTTACTCAGCATCAGTGTGAAGGATTAAAACCCCACGGCAAATCGCATACTATTGGCCAACGCTTGGCCACACTTACTACTGACCGGGGAAAAAAAAAAAAAAAGCATAATTTTCACAAAATGTTGACGTGGCTGACAGGGAGAGTCGCTGTACCTCGGAGCCATTCTGCTGCTGGAGAGCTGCGCCATTCGTCTCATACTAACCTTCCAGATCTCACTATCAATCTTTCCCACTGCAAAATCACTCCAGGGCTGTTTCTACACATGGTTATTCACACACACACAAACCACATGTGCGCGCACACACACACACACACACACACACACACACACACACACACACACACACACGTCAAAGTGGAGGAGAAAGACAAGACAGGGATATTAAATCGCTCAGAGTTGGGTTTTCACTTGTGTGATGTCATCACATGAAGTTGTTTTTCTATATATTCATATATCTATGCCAAATATTCCACTCAATCTATATGCACACGACAAACATTGGTCAGTAACATATTTAACTTCATAAATATGTTTTGTGCGCTTTCTGTACGCCTAGGACTAAGTTATTTACAGTACGTGTATCCGTTTGTGCAGACGGGGGACAAATTAAAGGGGAAAAAAACCACAAGGTGTTCAATCAATGTGCCTTGGCACATAAAGTTTGTGAACCCTTCAGAATTTTCTATATTTCTCCATAAATACGACCTAAAACATCATCAGATTTTCACACAAGTCCTAAAAGTAGATAAAGAGAACCCAGTTAAACAAATGAGACAAAAATATTATACTTGGTCATTTAGTTATTGAGGAAAATGATCCAATATTACATATATTTGTGAGTGGCAAAAGTATGTGAACCTCTCGGATTAGCAGTTAATTTGAAGGTGAAATTAGAGTCAGGTGTTTTCAATCAATGGGATGACAATCAGGTGTGAGTGGGCACCCTGTTTTATTTAAAGAACAGGGATCTATCAAAGTCTGATCTTCACAACACATGTTTGTGGAAGTGTATCATGGCACGAACAAAGGAGATTTCTGAGGACCTCAGAAAAAGCGTTGTTGATGCTCATCAGGCTGGAAAAGGTTATAAAACCATCTCTAAAGAGTTTGGACTCCACCAATCCACAGTCAGACAGATTGTGTACAAATGGAGGAAATTCAATACCATTGTTACCCTCCCCAGGAGTGGTCGACCAACAAAGATCACTCCAAGAGCAAGGCGTGTAATAGTCGGCGAGGTCACAAAGGACCCCAGGGTAACTTCTAAGCAACTGAAGGCCTCTCTCACATTGGCTAATGTTAAATGTTCATGAGTCCACCATCAGGAGAACACTGAACAACAATGGTGTGCATGGCAGGGTTGCAAGGAGAAAGCCACTGCTCTCCAAAAAGAACATTGCTGCTCGTCTGCAGTTTGCTAAAGATCACGTGGACAAGCCAGAAGGCTATTGGAAAAATGTTTTGTGGACGGATGAGACCAAAATAGAATTTTTTGGTTTAAATGAGAAGCGTTATGTTTGGAGAAAGGAAAACACTGCATTCCAGCATAAGAACCTTATCCCATCTGTGAAACATGGTGGTGGTAGTATCATGGTTTGGGCCTGTTTTGCTGCATCTGGGCCTGGACGGCTTGCCATCATTGATGGAACAATGAATTCTGAATTATACCAGCGAATTCTAAAGGAAAATGTCAGGACATCTGTCCATGAACTGAATCTCAAGAGAAGGTGGGTCATGCAGCAAGACAACGACCCTAAGCACACAAGTCGTTCTACCAAAGAATGGTTAAAGAAGAATAAAGTTAATGTTTTGGAATGGCCAAGTCAAAGTCCTGACCTCAATCCAATGGAAATGTTGTGGAAGGACCTGAAGCGAGCAGTTCATGTGAGGAAACCCACCAACATCCCAGAGTTGAAGCTGTTCTGTACGGCGGAATGGGCTAAAATTCCTCCAAGCCGGTGTGCAGGACTGATCAACAGTTAACGGAAACGTTTAGTTGCAGTTATTGCTGCACAAGGGGGGTCACACCAGATACTGAAAGCAAAGGTTCACATACTTTTGCCACTCACAGATATGTAATATTGGATCCTTTGCCTCAATAAATAAATGACCAAGTATAATATTTTTGTCTCATTTGTTTAACTGGGTTCTCTTTATCTACTTTCAGGACTTGCGTGAAAATCTGATGTTGTTTTCGGTCATATTTATGCAGAAATATAGAAAATTCTAAAAGGGTTTACAAACTTTCAAGCACCACTGTATTCTCTGGAAAGGTCATGGAGGTAGTTGCGGAGAGCGCTGTCTAACACGTCACTCCAAAATCAAATCAATGGAATTCACTTGAACGCACATATGATGAATGTGAAAGCTATAGCATATGATTTAGATAATTTCCGTCTACACCAAGCCATTCAGAGAACCCTTGGGCACTGTGTATGGGGGTGGGGCCATCATGGAACAGACCACACCCATTCAGGAAAGAAATGCCCCCCCCTCCATCGCCACTGTTTTTTCCTTTAATTTGTCACTTGTCTGTGATTCACTTATCAACAAAATGTTTCAAACGACACTTTAGTTCACACTGCATGAACACACAGGGAGAACACAGGGGGAGGGAAGAGCAGAGCAGGATCACTCGAGACGAAAAAAGTGGATACAAATTTATATACAGTGCCTGCCACAATTATTGGCACCCCTTGTAAAGATGAGTAAAAAGAGTTCGGGGGGGGGCAAAAAATAAATAAAATCTACCTTTTGGTGAAGTTGCTTCATCTCACACTGAAAAAAAAGGGGGGGGGGGACCCCAACCTTTAATTGAAATAAATTTATTCAGAGAAAAACAAATCCCTCATCAAGAAAATTATTTTCAACGAAAATCACAAGTGCACCCATTATTGGCCCCCCTGGAACTGACAGTGAACACAATGTACCTGAAGCATGCTTCCCATTTAAATTGTACACGGTCGAGTTTATTGGCGTGTGTAGGAACTTTCGAGCTGTTATCCATGAGTTCCTGATTAACTGGGGAACAAATATGAGGTGACACAGAGGCCAAATTCCTTTCATCATCCATCAACATGGGAAAGATAAGAGAACACACCAACCACATGAGGGAGAAGTGTATTGACCTGCATAAGTCAGGGAATGGTTATTAAAAAAAAATATATATAGCTCCTTGCCAGAAAATGTCCATTTCGACTTTTAAATGAATGAATGAACCCTTTATTGTCACTGTTACCAGTGAAATTGACCATCAACCTGTCCTTACAGAGGGGGAACAGGACAGGAAGACAGGGATAAAAGAAAAAGAAACACAGTAGTAACATGAGGAAAGATGAGGAAAAAAGAACACCCCCCCCCCCCCACACACTATGCTATCAGGAGTAAAGTGTGGGAGCATTTAAAAACCTCCGCACAAGCACACAATAACACAAGTACACTTTAAAACATGGGACTTGAGGGGGGGAAAGGGGGTAGGAGGGGAGGAGGTAGAGGTAACCCAGCGCAAGCAAGCAGCCGTCCGCTCCTGCAGCCATGCAAGCAGCGCTGGTCACGCACCCGCTTGTCACACTGGGGGTGAAAATTGGCGACCGCGGAAAATTGGGGAAGGAATGCGAAGAATGCGAGAGTGTCTCCCAGCAGTGACCTTCTGGGGGAAATGTTGTCCCAGCAACGGCCTTGATCGAGGCCGGCGCTGTTCAGGGAGCCGAATGTCGATAAGATAGAGATTGTTTGGTCTTTCGAACAGACGCAGTCTTTACACGTCCACACAACTCGTCCATATCTGTCCAATTCAATTCCATTTGGTCTCCGAAATACTTATTCCTTTTTAAGGCACTTATTAAAAAAAAAAGTGGACACTGACTGGAACTGTTACAAACTCGCCAAGTTTATTTTGCCCCATGTACAGTCAGGAGGAGAGTAAGAGGCAAAAAAAAAAAAATCCAAGGATCACTGTGGGTGAATTACAAGAAAAAGTTAATCTTGGGGTTTCCAAGTCTCCAAAACCACCATCAGATTCCGCCTCCATGCCAGAAGATTATTTGGAAAGTTTGCCAGGAAAAAGCCTTTTCTGTCAGTTAAGCACAAACGTAAGCACCTGAAGTTTGTGAAACGCTACTACAACTTTGACCGGAACTGTGTTCTCTGGTCTGATGGAACAAAAATCAAGCTTTCTGGCAATAAACACTCAGGGTGGGTTTGGTGTGAAAAGAAGGATGGCTTTAATGAAAGGAACCCAATCCCAACTGTAACATATTATGGAAGTTCTGTGATGTCCTTTCCTCCAAAGGCCCTGGAAACCTTGTTAGGGTCCATGGCATCATGGACTCCATGAAACACCAGGACGTTTTAAATCAGAATCTGGCTGCCTCTGCCAGGAAACTAAAACTGGGTCATCATTGGCTCTTCCAGCAGGACAGTGATCTGAAGCATATGTCCAAATTAACACAAAAATGGTTCACTGAGCACAGAATCAGGCTTCTGCCCTGGCCATCTCAGTGCCCCAGTGAAAACCTGTGGGCTGAGCTGAAGCGGAGAGAGCACAAGAGAGGGCTGAGGACCCTGGATGATCTGGAGAGATTGTGTAAAGAGGAATGGTCTCCAATGCCCTGCTCTGGATCTCCAACCTTATAAAAATGTTACAGGAGAGACTCAGGGCTGTTTTATTGCCAAAGAAGGTTGTACAAAGTATTAATTACCAATAATCGTAGAGGGCACTGTATATATTAGCTGTAAAAAATGGAGAGAGAGAGAGAGAGAGAGAGAGAGAGCGAGCGCAAGCACAGTACCTTTCCCTCCAGTCGATGTTGGGTCTCAGTGTGTCGGTCTTTCTCTGGCATGATCTGCAGCGATGAGGATCGAGGCTACACACACACAATTTTTATTATCACAGAGGTCATTTTTCAAGGCATATAATTAATAAAAAATGGTCATAAAGCTAAATCATTGCCTTTACTCTCTGCATTATGAGTACTGCTCTGAGTATTGTCATGTGAACATTTTCATTAGAATGTGAATTAGTATCAATTTACTGAACAATTTTATAATTTTAATAGCCAATCATAAGAATGATAAGGAGCATATTGAACCAATGATTAAATTAAATAAGTAAATGAGCCTTCCTTCTCATTCTGCTTTTAAAGTGTAAGGCATTTTAGACTGCAGGATTGACTGAGCCGGAATTAGACCGTAATTACGCCATCATGCAAATCTGGTGGTGATTTCCTTATTGCCCATCAATGGGGGAACATCCCAGATAGCGCATATCCGGTGGCCCGCTAGCGACAGTGAGCGGCAAACACATCTGCTGGTCTGTTATCGGACCACCAGTGGCTCGTGGGTGGCAGGACACACAAGAGTAATGAGATCTCGTAATTATAATAGCCATAGTCATCTCTGGCCGTTTGGTGCGGCGTGGTTTACCGTTACGAACAGCAGGGTTCTAGGCACCGATTTCTTTACAAAACTTCAGTACAGGTAGGTTAAAACTATTTTCTTCTCTTGTAATAAAAAAATAAACAAATAAATAAATGCACCCCCCCACACCGGCTTGCCGACGTCGGCCCGACGAAGGCCCGCTGGTCATACCTCTGATGGGCCACCGTCGCAGCCGCAGGTGAGTCGATGTCGGGCTGACGCAAGTGTGCTTTCTGGGATTTTCTGTGTTATATGAAAGCTGACTGTAAAGACGGAAACGTGGTAATGTAGGAAATACAGTTAAATTTGGACATCCTCGCCTCGAGCTGTGAAACTCCGTGTGTGTGTGTGTGTGTGTGTGTGTGTGTGAGAGAGGGAGAGAGAGAGACTCACGAAGTAGCAGCTGTTGACAAACCCACAGGAAGGAACATTCGCATCAGAGGAAGAGGAGGAGTTTGAGGAGAGGAGAGGGGCAGGGTCAAGACACGTTGAGGAGGGTGCGAGTGGGATAGGGCCAGTGGAGCTGTCTGATGTGGTGCTGTCTGAGTGACAGGACGCTCTGAAAAACACGTCCGCATGAGAAGCCTAGAATAACAGACAAAGAGAGAGGGGAGAGAGAAAGAGAGGTGGGAGGGATAGAAAGAGGGGGAGAGAGAAGGAGAGAGAGGGGAGAGGAGAGAGACAGGGGAGGGAGAGAGAAGGGGAGAGAGAGGAGAGGGGAGAGAGAGAGAGAAGGAGAGAGAGAGGGGAGAGGAGTGAGAGAAGAGGGGAGGGGGAGAGAAGGAGAGAGAGAGGAGAGGGGAGGAAGAGAGAAGGAGAGAGAGAGGGGAGGGGAGGGAGAGAGAAGGGGAGAGAGAGGGAGAAAGAGGGAGAGGGGAGAGAGAGAGAGAGAGAGAGAGAGAGGGGGAGAGAGGGAGGGAGAAAGAGGGAGAGAGGGAGGGAGGGAGAAAGAGGGAGAGAGGGAGGGAGGGAGAAAGAGGGAGGGGGAGAGAGAAGGGGAGGGAGAGAGGGGAGGAGAGGGGAGGGAGAGAGAGGGAGAGGGGAGGGAGAGAGGGGAGGGGGAGGGAGAGAGGGGAGGGGGAGAGAGAGAGAGGGAGAGGGGAGGGAGAGAGGGAGAGGGGAGGGAGGGGGGGAGAGAGAAGGGGAGGGAGAGGGGGAGAGAGAGGGGAGGGGAGGGAGGGGGGAGAGAGAAGGGGAGGGAGAGAGAGAGAGGGGGGAGCGAGAGAGCGGAGGGAGAGAGAGAGGAGGGAGAGAGAGAGAGGGGGGGGAGAGAGAGAGAGGGGAGGGAGAGAGAGAGAGGGAGAGAGAGAGAGGGGAGAGAGAGAGAGAGAGAGGGAGAGAGGGAGAGAGAGATAATGCAATACAATACACCATTTAACTCCTTAACACAGGGTTAATAATAACGTACAAAACCGCTTAAAGAGAGGAAAAAAATTCAAGTTTCTGCTTATAACATTCAATTGAGCTTCAGCGCTCAGCCCAGATGACTAAAGTTTTTAAATGTCGTTAAATGACCTCAATAACGAAGTTTATCCAACAGAAGTGACTGAGTGAATCAGCGAGTATTTTAGCCCCAGTGCTCGTGTGAACAGAGACTCGTGTTTAAACACCGTCAGCGACTTTGGCCTTACCTCGGCGAGGAGACAGAAACTGATGTGGATGACGCCGAACCAAAGTGAGAACGCATTTCCCGATGCGACTTGTAATTCTTTAAAATGTGCCAGTGTTGGTTTTTCCTGAAGTAGATTTGGTTATAAATGTAGAACTTGCGACTGAAATATGTGCAGGAAAGCTGAGCGAAGCCTGAACTGTCTACAGGAAAGAAAAACCTTCCACCGTGTGAAGGGATTTCCAGGCCGCCACGCCCGGGTTTCTGTATTCTGACCTCTCATGTATGAACATGAGGCTACATCTGATGTCGTATTCATATGAACGGAGTGCAAAACCAAGTTTTGGTTTTTTTTATGCATTTTGTCAAAAAATAAATAAATAAAATAAATAAATAAATAAAATAAATAAATAATCTTGCAGCTAATTGCTGTATGATCGTGAAAGTGGTCAGTTTTTAACGTGCGCAATTTATTGTAGGAAATAAGCTTTAATGAGCGTGCTGAAGCCTCTTATAATAAACGAAGTGGAAATAATTGGATTTTGGACACAGAACAGATGAGTCATTTTGTGTTTTTGTTTGTTTGTTTGTTTGTGAACGTGTGTGCGCGCGCGTGTGTGTGTGTGTGTGTGTGTGTGTGTGTGTGTGTACCTCTTGGTCAGGAGTGGGTGAAGGAGAAATCGAGCCCAGCGAGTGTTTGCGTGTGTCCTGCTGAGGGACGGTTGGTGCAGGATGGCACGGTCCAGGTCTCTCCCACTGTGTGGTACCGGTGGGAATGTGCCAGTAATAAATGCCAGCCATGTCGGTCATCATCTTCCATCCTGGGGGCAAGTCTGGGTCCGTCTGGAATGAACGCTCTCCCCATATATCTGCAAACACACACACAATAGCAAAATATAGTGTATAATATACAGAGTACTTATAATTCCAATAAAACTGTGTGGTTCTAAAATTACTTGAATAATTATATATCAGTGGTCACCTGTTGCATGGCCACTTTTTTAGAACAATCCCCTGAATACCAGCAAATGTGCGATAACCCCCCCTCTCACACACACACACACACACACACACACACGTCAGTCTTCCTAAGAGCAGCTGAGGATTTTCAAACATGTTTCGTTGGTTAGTAAGTGTATTAGTCACACAATGACTACTGTAAAAACAAACCACAATCTCTCTCTCTCACACACACACACACACAATGCAAGAGGAAGGTCTCTGGTCTGAACATGTTATGTGAGGATGTGGTTTCTGTAACGAGTGACTAAAAGACTGTGTATGTGAGAGTGTGCAGAGAGGAACTGCAAAAATGTGCCGTGAAGTAGACTGTTACCCCTTTTCCACCAAATCAGTTCCAGTGCTGGTGCTGGTTCACAACTCGTTCAACTTGCGAGCCAGCTGAGAACCAGTTTGCTTTTCCATAGCTCGCGGTGCTAAGGGAAGCCACGTCATTACGTCGCTGTATACGTCAGTTACGTCGTTGTATACGTCATTACATACGTCAGTTACGTCGCTGTATACGTCAGTTACGTCGCTACATTTGCATAAACCTTGGCGCGAATATCGAAGCAAAAACAACACGGAAGAAGCAGCAGCAGCAGCAACAATAATAATAATGGATGACTTCGCGTTTGTACAGCTGCTGCTTCTTGTCACTTAAAAATGGCGATCTTTCGTGGTCTTGTTATTGTTGTTGGTCTCAACAACTCCGCCCCCCTGCTAACGTAAGCGGTTCTTTCCTCTGGCCCAGCAGAGAGTTGGTGCTAGCCTGGAACCGGTTTTTCTGGCCCCAGAGCCAGTTCTTTATCAGTGGAAACAGAAAACCCGGTTCCAAACCAAGGTGGGGTTTACATTAGACCGTATCGGCGGATCATCAGATTAACGTTTTTAAAACGATTAGCATGCACACAGCAACGCCAATACACGGATACGCTCGGCTCCGCAGGCATCCTGCGCTCCAAATCACTCCGCCCTGAACAGCGAGTGCCCTCTGGAGGGTGCGCACTCCGGCCCTGCGCAGCTCACAGAGCGCGCGAGTGAAGTGCACGAGCAGTGATTCGGGACTGAGCCGCTGTGTGTGTGATCCCAGCGCATGTCACTTACTACTTGCAAGTGGAAGGATGGCAAGCCTAAAGACAATCATAACTACACAATGGGCAGTATTTGCATCAGTATTTGCAGTATTTTCATACTTTTATACTCTTTAATGAAAGGTGATACAAGGCGGAAGTCCGTGCCGTTTTTCAGCAGTCGCGTCACATGACCAATGCCAGCGAATCAGGAAGGTGGATGTCACAGTGACGTTGTCCAATGACGACCCCAGCTAGAGCTCAGCACAGCGTATCCGTGTATTCTCAATGTTTACACAGCACCGGACCAGACACGATCTGGATTGAATACGTGGACCCTGGCGGATTCCCGTTTCCCGGCGTTTTAATGTAAACGGACAGTGCATCCGCGAAGAAAACGAGACAGATACGGTCTAATGTAAACTTGGCCTAAGCATTGGCCCCAAACCAGCCCTGGAACTGCTTTGGTGGAAAAGGGGCATTACTGACCCTGTGTAGAGCCTCCTATTTTCTGTTTCAAAAAACATTAAATTCCGTCTCAGAGAATGGCTAATTCCGTTTCAGACAATTTGTTTCAGTTAAATGACAACTAAATTGGCATTTTTAGATTTTCAACATATAAAATACGGTAATTCAGAATCAGAATTCTTAAGTACATGTAATAAACGCATGAAATGTTATGTTTCAGGTAACTGGGGTTGGGAGGCATCTGCATGTTTGTTGTCCTTGTGCATCCATCCCGGCAATCCTGCTTTACTGGCCTGCTGTAGTACAACTTCATATAAAGCTTTAAACTTTCTGTACACAGTCTAATATCTTAATGCACCTTAGAATCAACACGAAATTTCACTTCACTGAAAATGCGTTTCTTTCATTTATTTAAGACTGTAGTTAATTAGTGCTGTTAACTTGATTGTTGACTGGCTCCTGCTATTTTCTTTAAAACTTTATATTGTATAGTAATACTTTTATGGTTATCCTTACTCTTTATACATGTACATTTACATAAAACAAACAATCTCAGTTATCATTTTATCCATGTTTTTCAAACTTTTATTCGTTGTTCTGCTTACAATGTTTTCAGTGCAACGACAGGTCTAACATAGTGTGTGTGACAGTGTCCATTTAATAGATACTTTAAATGATTCAAATTATTTAACAGTTAACTCTATTATGAGTTTAATTTACATTTTGCCTGTAAATCATTCATTTAATAAATGCACAAGTCTTCAAACTCTTTATATAGAAAATCATTCTTCGGAACATAACTTCTTATTTAAGAACACAAGTCATTTAATAAATTAATCAAGATAAAATTATAATAGGGTCAGTCCATGAAATGATGTTACTTTTCATTGGTCCGGGTTTACATAATCATTTCATCTTTAATTTCCATGATTTAAAGAAATATTTAGCAGATTATCCATAAATATTGTTTGAAGAAATAAAATAAATTAAAAAATGAAGTTTTCTTTTGAAATAAAGAAATGTGAAACATTTTCTTCCCCTGTGACTGGACACGGATGACACGTTTTTTGTGACATGGAATATTTGCTGACTTTAAGCTTCAATAAACCTTCATTACTTTCTGAGAATTTCAATAAAATTAGTTTCACGGTACTTGCAATTTAGTTTTACACTCGCATAATAAAGTTAAGAAGGTTCTATAAACTATTTAGCTTCGAATTCATCCACTAAAAATAGGTTGTGAACGTAACATTGTGATGTCCTACCGTGATACGTTAGAAACCAGGCTTATAAAAAAATGATAAAACGAGTTGAAATCATGATTGATGTTTTTAATATAAAGAAGAATATACTATAAAACGATGTAGGTAGAAATAAATTTAAACAAAAACGGCAATAAAAGAAATTATCGATGTTTTTTCTCACATCCTAACTTAGCGTCCACTCACTTCCTGGTTCGTTCACAACCTGCGAGACCTATTTACTCAATCTAGGTCAGCTGAACTGACGCGAGAGAACTTCTCGCGGGATCTCACACGCCACAACACGTGCTCGAGAGAGGTGCAGATATAAGTGTGACTAAGTAAAGTAATGAATTCAATAATCTCATTTACCCCATATAGGATGAAACTGTTTCCTGTTAATGACTGTTGTTATTGTTCAAATCTTAAAGAGATTTTATGAAGTTTGTGAAATACTGGTATTTCATATTTTCAGTGTTTATGATGTTGAACTAATATTTCTAATGAATTCTTATTCAGTGTTAATGTTTAAAGTAAGCAAATAAAAGCAAAACATTGATTTTATCAATAGTTTTCCTTTATTTTTAAAAGCTTGTTCGTGTCCTTGTTACATTAGCAACCGGGTAAATATTTATGGATTTTATCATACATTGTAGAGCAGGAGTTATCTTAACTATGTTATATTTTCTTATATGGTCAATGCTTCATGGAAATAAAAGTTGTTTTCAGTTGTAAATTGTTTTAAGTGACTCCCTCTATGTCACATTTTGGTAACCCCATTTCATGGACTGACCCAATACTTACCCATGACTACCCAAATCACTTTACCTACGTTTTTAAAGCATGGTTAAAATTAAATATTTTAAAAATTTTGTATATGCTGCCACCTAGTGTGATGCAAGGTAAACATCCCTGGGGACACCATCAAAACATTATGGAAGACAGGATTTGACAGGTTGATAAATCTTCATGCATCTCACCAACTAACTGACGGATTTTAATTCCGAAAGAGTCAGAATGTGTAGATTCCGTTTCTGACCCCACTTTCCGTGATTTCCGTCCGTTTTCCGCGATCGCGGAAAATCGGAGGCGCTACCTGTGAAAGTGCACTGCGTTATTAGCACGCTGAACAAGATCAACTGTGAGCTACTGCTCACTTACGTTACGTATCCCCGCACTCTCGATTATATCAGAACGCGAGCAATTGAAGGAACAGGACACTTATTACAAATGCTGACGTCAACAAATAACGAACCCTGAAACGAGTAAGTAAAGAGCCGTGTCTCTCCCCAGGGATTTCAAATAGCATCCTGGTAAACTGGCATTTTGCTTCTTGAAATAGCGTCAAAATCCACCCTATATGTTTCATAAATACAGTCAGTCGGTAAACAGGAAGTCGATGTGCGACAGACCTGAAAACGGTACACACGGTATAGAACCCCAAGCTGAAGCTCGCTACCAAATATCACGCAGTTGTGCTTTGTAGTTGCTGAGAAAAGTGTTAGGAAAATTTGGTAAAATCCACCCTGTGTGTTTCATAAACACATTCAGTCGGTAAACAGGAAGTGGATGTGCGACAGACCTAAAAACGGGCTACACGGTACAGAACCCCAAGCTGAAGCTCACTACCAAATATCAAGTGGCTATGATTTGTGGTTGTTCAGAAAAGGGTCTTTCGGACAGACGGACATATAAGGGGTGTTCACACGGCAACTTTTACTCCGGTGTAGCACCGGGGCTGCCCTGGTAGAGCGTTCACACGGTACAAAGTTATACCGGTGTCACCCCTGAAAGCTGCTTAAACCGGTGCAAATCTAACCCTGCTCGGGAGGTGGTTTAAGAAATTTACTCCGGAGTAAATGCTAGTTTGCGGGGCAGCACCGATATAAAATGGGACGTCTGAACGCTACAGGGGTCGACTCGCTACGCGTGAGGAGAGTTGATTACATACGGGCATTGCATAATTTGCATCCTGGTATTTTGCGCTTCCAAAATGGCGAAAATCAACAACAACAGAACCGCGTGTCTTCATCCACATTGTTTTCCCGGTGCTTGGTGATGCCATGACAACCGGGAAAAGGAAGTACATTTTCACGCATGCGCATATTTCATTTCCGCATTATTACTATCGTACAGCACGGTCGCAAAAACTGCCGTGTGAATGCAAATGGGGCTGCACCGGTGCTAACACGCTTCTCTCTAGTAAGCAGGTTTGTGACGTGTGAACGCTCCACAAAATTTACACCGGTGTAAGATATATCGCAACAAAATACATCGGTGCAGCGTCGATGCAAATATGTGCCGTGTGAACACGCCTATAGACGGACAGAGATAAACCAGTACCACCACCCCCCCAGCAGGGGTAAATAAATAAATAAATAAAAACATTTTCCAAAACGGAAAGAGAGCAGGGACCAAAAAAAAAAAACAAGCAAACACAAACAACCAAAGAGAAATCGTTCCAGAAAGAGAGACTTATTTTAAATTTTGTGGTTTAGTGACATTTTGCAGACGAGCTTGTGGTCCAGAAAGACTGTACAGCTCACACACACACACACACACTTTTCAATGTCAGAGACTGGAGCTGTACCATGACCTAACTAACAATGGCTTTGAATTAAAAAAAAAAAAAAGTTGAAGTCTTGTTTAGCAAGCAAAAAATGGCTGGAGTCGATGAACTCGACCGATTAGGCATGCAAGTCCAAGGTAATATCATCAATCGATCGATCGATAGATGGATAAATTCTTCTTATTGCAATAATCCATACCGCGCCGTAATCAGGTAGCACCGACAGGCTGTCAGTTCAAAGGTGGATTTAATGATTTGCTGATAAACTGGCGTTTATATTTACAGCGCTGGCTCCAAATCATGAATGTTGATGCGTCTGCTGAGAAACATTTTCTCAAAAGCTTGCTCTTATTTACGGTGCACTTGGCAATTTATAAATCCGAGTTCTCCTGACACAAATCCAACGTTTTCAACAGGCTTCTCCTGCTCAGAGACGCATGTGATTGGCTGGTGCTGCTGTGATTGACAGGTGATTGAGAGTATGCCATCCTGAACAAACCGGGGGGGAAGAAAGGAAAAAAAAATTTTTTTAAAATCGAGGCATGTTGGAATAATTAATGGGAATGTAACACTCGAGGCGAACCCCCCCGCATCACAGGATTTACAGTTCCTGCTGCTCAAGCGTCCTCACGCAGCCTTCACTGCAAAATGTCTCATGACCTTCACACATTAAAATGCACCCCCACACACACTGAAGCTTGTGGCAGTCTTGATCTGATATTTAGTTTTGCCCTGATAACTGCGTCGCTAAATCACAGGAGATGGAAAGAGTCTCATCTTTTTGCATGCGTCACACTTTCTTTTTCTCTTCGCTCCTCATTCCTTCATCTCTCTCTGTCTCTCTCGTTCTGCAGTCTATAAAGCAGCAGCTCGAGGGGGAGGGGAGAACGGAGCTTTTCCACTGCTATGAGCTGCGCACGCACGCACGCACACGCCACGTTAATGATCACGAACACACATGAAGCACAAAGTTTTGTATTCGGCTCACACACTTGTGACACACATTCTCTCTCCTTTCATCTCTCCCTCGCTCGCTCCTCACCTCCGGCTGATTCTATGAGCATGCATGAGCAGACGAGGTGCTATCTGTGCAGATTAGTACGCGCGCGCACGCACACACACACACACACACACACACACACACACACACACACACACACACAGAGAGTACCTACCCTCATAATTCACTATGACAATGGCCAACATGTAGTCTTTACCCAGCATCATGATGGAATAACTGAGCAGCGTCTAAAGCACAGGAGCACATGGGGGGTGGGGGGTGGAGAGGAGAGAGAGAGAGAGAGAGAGAGAGAGAGAGAGAGAGAGAGAGAGAAGGGGAAGTGCCAGTCTGCTCTACTTGTTTATTGTTTATTTTCAGTGCAGCTCAAGCAGGAAGACAGACAGCTGCTTCCTTTCAGGACAGGGCATGTGATAGGCTGAGTGGAACAACAAGCCCCGCCCCTGCACCCCAAAATGTTCAGTCACCCCGGCAACTTAAGATCATCTTTCTTCCAGTATCAACCAGAGCATAATCATGTAACCGAAGCAGAGACAGACAGACAGACGGACAGAGGGAGAAATTTAGAGATGTTAAGATAGATATAGAGATGGAAATAATTAGCAGGAAACAGACAGAGACAGAAACAGCGAGAAAGAGAGAGAAAGCGAAAGCGAGAGAGACAGAGAGAAAGCAAAAGCAAGAGAGACCGAGAGAAAGCGAAAGTGAGAGAGACAGTGAGAGAGAAAATGAGAGACAGACAGAGAGAAAGTGAGAGAGACAGAGAGAAAGCAAGAGAGACAGAGAAAGTGAGAGAGAGAGAAAATGAGAGAGAGAAAGCGAGAGACAGACAGAGAGAGTGAGAGAGAGAGAGAGACAGAGACCGAGAGAAAGTGAGAGAGAGAGAGACAGAGAGAAAGCAAGAGAGACAGAGAAAGCGAGAGAGAAAATGAGAGAGAGAGAAAGCGAGAGACAGACAGAGCGAGAGAGACAGAGACCAAGAGAAAGTGAGAGAGACAAAGTGAGAGAGAGACAGACACAGAGAAAGTGAGAGAGAGAGAGAAAGCAAGAGAGACAGAGAAAGCGAGAGAGAAAATGAGAGACAGAGAGAAAGTAAGAGAGAGACAGAGACCGAGAGAAAGTGAGAGAGACAAAGTGAGAGAGAGACAGACAGAGAGAAAGAGAGAGAGAGAGACAGACAGACAGCAAGAGAAAGAAAGACAGACGAGAAAGAGAGAAAGACAGAGAAAGTGAGAGAGAGACACACACTTAGGGATAGTTGTCTTACTGTGTAAACCTGTTAAAGAGAATGACGAAGATTAAAAGAGAGAGAAGCACAAGAGTAGAATGAGAAAGAGAGATAAAGATGACTAAAGAAGAGAGAAAGCTAGTTCAAAGGAAAGGAAAGCAAGAGAATGAGAGCAAGCGTTGCCAATTAAACAGATAAGCAGCCAGCCAGCCAGCCACACACACACACACACCCCAAGGCCAAGTAGCATCTGTATGAGAGTCATGTTCACAGCTGACACACACCTGTGAGAGTACACCTGGCCTGCAAGTGTAATACACACCACCCCCCACCCCAAACACACACACACACACACACACACACACACACACACACACACACACACACACACACACACACACACGAGTGTGTTCAGCTGCAGATCAGGCTGTTAAAACCACACACTCTTCTAATACTCTCATTTTACTGAAGACACTTATTTTCCTAAACATCAGCAGTTTAGTTAGAAGTGTGTAAGACACCACACAGCGATGGCTCACATCAAGCCACAACGCTCTCGTCCTCTGTGGTCAAAACCAAGTGCTGCTTTAGTGCCTATTAAAGCTAAACTGCCTTTCAGATTTTTCAAGCGCAGGTCAGAAAAAGGACTTTCCCCGACACCCAGTTATTTTTGTTTAGTGGACCGAAAGCTACTGAATTCGAATCAGGCTTCCAATTTTATTCCTTTTTTTTAATAGAACAATTAATGAATTTATCTCCACGTGGCCGTAAATTCCCCGCTACATTTTTTCCTGCTTCACCGTGACGCAGTTCAAGAAACTACATCATGCATGACGTGGTGGGCTTTCCCTGTTCGCACAAGGCATTGTGGGATACAAATTTGAAACAGGAGAGGGAAATGGAGGACGCGAGTGTGTGAATGAAACGTGAAAGACCGACTACAGTAACGGAAAGCGAGAAGAAAAGACGTGATGTTATGTTATATACGAAGGAAAGGAAACGCAGGACCAAACTAATAAACAAACAAACATCGGCGCTCAGCGAGCAGCTCGGCCTGATCAAGGTAAACCTGCGCATGCGCACACGGACTTCCTCTGTCTGCTTGACTGCACGAAGCGAGTGATTTCATGCACATTATTTGCTTTAATCCTGTCAAATTAAAGAACTTCCCAGCCACGGAATGGTCTGGCTTTTTGTTTTTTTAGATATTACAAAATTAAACGTATAAGAGTCCGTCTCAGAAACTGGTCTCTTATTTGGGACATTATGGTCAAAAAATGTGACTTTTTTTTTTTTTTTTGCATTTACCCAACACTCAATGTTTCTTTTGTCGTGTTTAATAAGAATAAAGATAGCATCTTGCTTTATCTGGCCTCCACTGTGGAAAATTTTTTTGATTACAATTCAAATGCTTTTGTAAAATTGATTTCCATATAAAATAACTCCATCATGAAGAATTAAAGCCCCTCCTTCACAGAGGAGTGAAAATATTAAATAAATTTCCTCTTTTTGATTGCTTGGGTTAAAAATGCCAAGTTCTGATGACTGAATTGATTATTCATTCACTTAAATATGAATAATATGATACATTTTGGGTATTTGATATGGCGAAACAGGACGATAGGACACGATGGAAAAATCAAGAACACACCGGAAAGATGAGAATAACGGCGGTGGTAAAAGAACAGCGACTGTACCGGCTGAAGGTCGCGCGGGTCTCTGCTGCGGCGCGCGAGCAACGGGACATCACTACCGCACTGGACGGAGCGCGAGGCGGGGGCGGGGCAAAATGACTGGCCGGAGATTCTATCAAAAGTTCGATCTAAATTGACCATGGTTGCAAAATATTGGCCAAAAATACGCAAACACTACGAAATATGAAATTAAAATGAAAAAGAAACATTCTATTGCCTTATACTGCAAGACTAAAACAAAATAAAACTGTCAAAACTCACCTTTTCAGTGATAACGTCCGAACAGATCACCCGCGTAACAGAGAGACCGTAAACGGAAGCACGATCAACTTCTAACTGTCGGAGTGGAAAATTCCATTCTACACATGCAGATTGTTAATGTGTGTCCTTCCCCGCACACAAATAACACGCTACGGTAAAAAATAGACCACAACTCATTTTATAGCTCAGAAATTCATACAAGACCAGCTACCATCGTAACATATTCTGTAAGAAACATATTCTATACCTAGCTTTCAGCTTTCGCTTTAAAAAACAAAATCGCAGATTTATAACTAAATGTTTATATGGCGTAGTGATTTTAAGTTACTGCTTTTGGTGAGGTCATGACCTTGACCCTGAGGCTTTCCATTTAGATCAAAACACACAATCGTATTGGTTTTGCGCTTGCGGAAAATGGAGTTACAACGGCGATCAAATATTTTGCCTGATGTTTTATTACGGTTATGATTATTCTGTGAGCGCACCAATCCTTGGGTGGATAAAGTTACGGCTTAAAATACAATCAGTGATAACTGTAGACTTTTCAGTGGACTACAACCTTTTTAAGGGAATGCGATGGAGTCGACCATTTATCATGTCCCAGATCAAGCCGACATTTTTCCACAAATTTGCAGAATTTTTGCCAAATTCTGAATAGAGTATTCACATCAAAGATTTAGTTTTATCTGTATTATTTCTTTCATCATTTTATTTCAAATTAAAACCAACATCACCATTCAAAACCGTATAGTTTATTGACTGTGAGTATATTTAGTGGGGTTCCCACACAGTACCCAGTTTCTGAGACAGACCCATATCAGAATGACCAAATTTCAGAGGGAACTAAATTTCACCGGGTCTATGAAATCGAAAGGCCGTCTACTTTTAAGGTTTCCAAACTGACTCAAATTGTACGTACGCACAACACCTCAACCCAACATCATCTGAACACATTTTTATAAAATAATTTCCAAGGGTAAATTAGCGGAGTTGGGTATCCAGTGGTGACGTGCTTAAACCATGAGCTGAATTTAAAATGATCAAGACTCGGTTGTTTTACCTCCAGTCTCAACAAACGACAAACCAAAAAAAAAAAGAAAGAGAAACCAATAGCATTCACGTTAAGGATTACAGGAAAACAAGAACAATGACACATCAGCCATTAAAATCTGTAAAACATCCATAATCTGAAAACAGCATGAGTAGATTTAGGAGTCCTGTCTCTGCTGGGTGATCGAGGGAACATCCATAGCCTGGTTTTTTGTTAAAAAAAAAAAACTAGACAGAACTCGAAGTCAGCGGCGTCGATGCCTCTGCCTGGTAGACTACACGCCTTAAGTTGTGATTTGGGGATGGACATTTGACCTCACAGTAATCTTGACCTGGTGAAATTACTTGTATCAGCCTTGGAGATATTGTGTTCACAAGGTTTTCAGACAGACATTTGACCTCACAGTGACCTTGACCTGAGACCTCATCTCATCTCATTATCTCTAGCCGCTTTATCCTTCTACAGGGTCGCAGGCAAGCTGGAGCCTATCCCAGCTGACTACGGGCGAAAGGCGGGGTACACCCTGGACAAGTCGCCAGGTCATCACAGGGCTGACACATAGACACAGACAACCATTCACACTCACATTCACACCTACGGTCAATTTAGAGTCACCAGTTAACCTAACCTGCATGTCTTTGGACTGTGGGGGAAACCAGAGCACCTAGAGGAAACCCACGCGGACACGGGGAGAACATGCAAACTCCGCACAGAAAGGCCCTCGCCGGCCCCGGGGCTCGAACCCAGAACCTTCTTGCTGTGAGGCGACAGCGCTAACCACTACACCACCGTGCCGCCCGACCTTAGACCTTTTGATCTCAAAATCTAATCAGTTCATGTTTGTCCCAAAGCGCACAAATGGTGAAAGTTTGGTGAAATTCCTTTCATTAGCCTTCGAGATACCGTGTTCACAAGGCTGCGGGATGGACGCACGCACGGACGGACAACCCAAAAACATAATGCCTCCTGCACCTTACAGTGGCGGAGGCATAAAAAAAAAAAAAAGTGGCACTTAAAGGGGAAGAAAGGGCAATATATACGGTTGCTGATGTGACAAAGTAACGTATTCTTAAGTATTCTATCAAATTTATATACTAGAAAACAACGAAATATCTTGGTAATTGTAAATATAATAGTCGGTACGCTAAACGGCACAAGAGTCGCCATTTTTAAAAGACCGTGACGTCAGCCCTACCCACTGCACTAGGAGAGAAGCGTGTAATCATGGCGTCGGGCGCATCAAGTGAAAGCGACAGCTCTGTCGAATCGTACGAAGAGATCCCGCAAGACACACTGCAAGCAGGCTATGGCTTAGAAGGGTACCAGTTTGAACCTAGGAGAGGTACTCTCGACTCCGGTGATGACGAAAGAAGAGAAGAAAGCTCGAACTCGCTTGGTGTTTTTCAGCGGAAACGAGTGAAAAGACACGTCTGGAGGATCGTTATGCTTTCCATCGGTCCTGTTATTACACCCGAAAGCAACACACTGTGGCATTGTGTAGCCAATCACTTACAATTCATCCTACTTTCCGATTCACACGTGCTAGTCCCAACCTCAATGAGCCAACACAACTGGGCACATACATACGTCATGAGTGTTACGCAGAGAAAATGAACGTGCATTCTGATTGGATAAAATTAATATCATGGCGGGCTGTTCAAACTGCGGAAATAGTTTGCTCGAGCTACTTTCAAAACACTATAACTTTCCAACCTTAGAACAAAAAACTTTTGTAAGTCTTGAATAAGGTTCGTTAATGTGTGTTTTATTGTTATATTTACTCTATATATTGCCCTCTGTTCCCCTTTAAGTAACTCTGCGCCATTATCTGTTGCAGATGAAGTTAGCAGTTCTCCAGAAAAGTCCTTACGCTAAATAGAATCTGTTGCTAATTTGAAAGCGACTGAAGGTATGCTCCTTGAAAGTGTCAAAAATATGTCAGGATGGTTAGGTTTTTGGTGCGAAAAAACTTTTAAATGCTCTTAATCCAACAGTAATCTGATTATCAGGGATGAGAATGGGACATTTAAAAAAACTCTGAAATGTCTGCCAACGTTCCCATATATATATATATATATATATATATATATATATATATATATAGGCGGCACGGTGGCGTAGTGGTTAGCGCTGTCGCCTCACAGCAAGAAGGTCCGGGTTCGAGCCCCGGGGCCGGCGAGGGCCTTTCTGTGTGGAGTTTGCATGTTCTCTCCGTGTCCGCGTGGGCTTCCTCCGGGTGCTCCGGTTTCCCCCACAGTCCAAAGACATGCAGGTTAGGGTAACTGGTGACTCTAAATTGACCGTAGGTGTGAATGTGAGTGTGAATGGCTGTCTGTGTCAGCACTGTGATGACCTGGCGACTTGTCCAGGGTGTACCCCGCCTTTCGCCCGTAGTCAGCTGGGATAGGCTCCAGCTTGCCTGCGACCCTGTAGAACAGGATAAAGAGGCTAGAGATAATGAGATGAGATATATATATATATATATATATATATATATATATATATATATATATATATATGAATGTTTTCAAATTCAATGATGGTTTAAAACGTTTATAAACCTTAAGATAAATCCCTACAGATCTCATCTCATCTCATTATCTCTAGCCGCTTTATCCTTGTACAGGGTCGCAGGCAAGCTGGAGCCCATCCCAGCTGACTACGGGCGAAAGGCGGGGTACACCCTGGACAAGTCGCCAGGTCATCACAGGGCTGACACATAGACACAGACAACCATTCACACTCACATTCACACCTACGGTCAATTTAGAGTCACCAGTTAACCTAACCTGCATGTCTTTGGACTGTGGGGGAAACCGGAGCACCCGGAGGAAACCCACGCGGACACGGGGAGAACATGCAAACTCCGCACAGAAAGGCCCTCGCCGGCCCCGGGGCTCGAACCCGGACCTTCTTGCTGTGAGGCGACAGCGCTAACCACTACACCACCGTGCCGCCCATCCCTACAGATATATATAAAATTATATATATCGTGAGCGATAATGGAGGCAACCGTAACGATATATTAGATTCCTCCTGACTCTATCTTTGACAATTTCAGTAAAACGTACCTTTGTGCTTTTTTGTTTTGATGTGCTCCTGGATGTTTCTAGCGCCTCCGTTTCCATAACTGATCATATCTGAGCTCAGAATACACAGAACCTTTCCCGGCACGGCCACTTTTCGGATATGTTCCGTCAGGCACGTCGTCACAGTTTGTGTCCCTATCTGCATGGTAACGCTACTATCGAGCCATGCCCATCGGAAACAGTTCTTTATCCCGTTCGATTTATTGATTTCCCTGGCATGATCCTCATTTTTGCGGTCCAAAACTTTTGCCATATTGGCGAAGTAACTTTGAAAACTAACCGAAATAACTAGAACTTAAGAAGTGATCAAAACCGTGTACGTATAGCTTGTTTCTCCGTGAATTGTAGAAGTGAGATGAAACTAGCGCCAAAACGTTGCCGGAAATCGTCGTGAGTTGTCGTTAGCATAAATATTGAAGAAAGCAATGACGATTTCCGTTATCACAGCTGCAACTAATTTTGCGATGAGCGCTGCCAAAAGATGCTGTCGGTCGGTCCTGCCTGCTCGTGCCACCACAAGCCTCGCCTCGCGCCGACCCCTACCCCCCCAAAATTCTCAACGGATTTACACGTTTCACAAAAATGACATTTTCAGTGGGAAAAACTCGGAATTCCGCAGATCCGCGGAAAATTCTCATCCCTGGCTTATAACTGTACAGGTTATAAGCGTAACTGTTGGTGTTCGATATCCAACTGGTGCTTCAATTCTTAGCGCGACAGTCATTTAGCAACTGCTGTCGAGAACACTGTTGTTACACCAGCTGCCACTGAATGTGCTGACTTGGAACAAATGACTGATTTGTCTTTTCTTTTCTTTTAAACCCAATACATCCTCATCATCATCGCTTAAAAATTACCTTAAATCCTAAACCTGTAACTGTTTGTTCAATTCTATATTTTTTGTTCTTCTGCTCTGCTGCTAACCATTTATGTCGCTAACACAGCGGCGGTGGGACAAAAGCTTTTTCAAAACTTTCAGGAGTGTTAGGGTAAAATTACTTATTGCCCTATGGTGCACGCGCATTGGATCCTGGGGATGACTCCAGTTTACCTGGAGGACATGCCGTATCTACCAGGATATGTTGTTGGATGTGCTTTTAAAGGGGAACTGAAGTCATTTTTAAACTTGCTTTATTTCTTAATTAACGTGTTATTCAATTACGTTTTTGGTTTTAGTAACCTTACATCGTGACACGTATTGGCAACTAATTGCGATTAAATATTATAATCATCGGCCTATTCGGTTTTTAGCCGTGCTGAATTTAGTTCGTTTGGTCCACGGCAGGCGTCGCTTATCCGCGCGATCTTCACCAGACTTGTGCGAGACTTCGAAACGTGAAGTCAGTGCCGCCATTTTGAAAACCGTTTTCTAAACGAAGTATTGCACAAAAACGAGTTTAAAAATCACGATTACTGCCTACTTTTTTCAAACTTTCCTGATCGCCATCAAAACAAACGAAACTTCCGGCTTGATTACGTCAGCATTTGAAAGAGGGCGCGCGCGTCTTTTGACATCGTTGGCAGATGTCGGTCGCTTTGATTTCCGCTGTATGTTTTACTTCCGTCCTACGATGCCTCGCACAGGTCTCAGCGAATCTCGTTTACGGCCGTCGCTGACGTACGGACTGATACATTACAGAGCGTATTTCAAACACTCAGAACTTGCTATAGCAGCGACAAAATAGCTGTCAGAAATGCATTCCGATATTTAATAAAATGAGATAAATAGAATTCTGATGATAAAAAAATGTGCCTTCTGTTCTCCTTTAACTACTGATTCTCTTCTGCTATGTGGCCAGAAATAACAGAGAACTCATCAAGGTCTATCCTCTCTCTCTCTCTTTTTTTTTTAATGACATTTGCCTGCCTCACAGCAAAACGGAGTTAAACAGACATCAGAAACAGTTTCAGAAACTGTAGACTGAGTAGTACAGAGGAAACACTAAATGCGTTAAGTTAACTTTTCACGCCTTTGTCACGCTCAATGAACAATTTTATTTATTTATTTATTTATTTTTAAAACAGGCCTCATGTTCCTCTCTCCACAGCGACATATTGTTTTCGGTGGGGTTTCTTTCTTTCTTTCTTTTTTTGTTAGCAACATTATGGGAAAACAGCTGGACCAATCTTCATGAAACTTTCAGGATAGATGGGCACTGGTCTCAAACAGAACCTCCAACATTTTGAGGGTCATCCAATCAAAGTCAAAATCATTTTTTTGTTTTTTTTTTTGCTACATTTTCCTTCATATTCGTTATATTTACTTCAAACCAATTCCAAAATGCTCATCTTTCAATTCTGATTCCATTGATATGCCACATGGTGGGGTATCTCTCCTAGTTTTCTTCATAGTGGTTGGGGGGCAAATGCCAGGAGGGTCAAGGTCATTTGAATGAAAAAAACCCTGCATATTTTCCATTACAAGTCGAAAACAGTTAGAGACAAACAAATGTTTATCATCAACATACAGTGGTGCTTGAAAGTTTGTGAACCCTTTAGAATTTTCTATATTTCTGCATAAATACGACCTAAAACATCAGATTTTCACACAAGTCCTAAAAGTAGATAGAGAGAACCCAGTTAAACAAATGAGACAAAAATATTATACTTGGTCATTTATTTATTGAGGAAAATGATCCAATATTACATATGTGACCCCTCACCGAATCCAGGGACGCATGTCGGCCGAAACGAATCCGAGATAATCGCAAAAGAAGCATTTTTTTTTTCGAAATTTGTGATTTTTGTTTTTTTCCATCATGTGCAAGTTGAGATCTTAAAGAATGCAATCAGTATTTCAGATAATAGATTGTTTTGTTGGAAAAGCATACATTTTTTGTTGCAAATTGTCTCGTTTTTGTCAGGACTGTAGCCTGCTGGGAGGTGTGGGTAAATTACCATATGGGCCATTCACATGATGATTTAAGTCATTTGTTTTTTATTTTCCGCGAATCAGCTGTATGATACGAGCTGAGCGCATGGCTACTTAGCTGCATACAGGCGTGTAATTTCACTATGGAATGAGTTACTAAACAGAGCGCAGAGGAGCTGAAACACCGCAAAGCAAACAGACACACTGTATTTACATCGGAGATCACCATTTCTAGCAAAAAAAACCGCAACCTGGTTTTCCAGATTGAATGGAATACTTGAATGATCGGATGATACACGGACCGTTCTAGGATTACATTCCATCGGAGGCATTGGTGTGTGCAAGGCGCCGTTTCTCTTTCTGATAGGGTAAGTTTATTAATCTAAGGCTGTGTGGTTATTTTTGCATGTAGCGGAGAGTGTTGTGGTTTGGTTAAGCCTAGGTCACAACTGGACGTACGATTTTTTGGCTGTGTGATTTTTGGCGTGTCCCCAAATCGCTGCGTTTTTTTTTTTTTTTGTTCATGGAGAAAGACGCGCGTTGGCCGTAAGTTTGTCTTGCAACCTGAAAAAAACGTAAGCGCCCGTAGAGTTTGTTTGACATGACACAGAACCTCTGCGGCCACTCTGCGGCTCGAAAATCAGCACATCACACGCGCGCGCTCTCGTGCTTTTCACACGCGCGCTCTCGTGCGTTTCATGCGCGCTCTCCGTGTGTTTCTTGCGTTTTTTGCATGTAGACCGGCTGTAGGAGCACGTACTGTACGGCCGGTTGTGACCGAGGCTTTACATGAAACTAGCATTGTGTTAGTTGTGTCATCATCGTGCTATCTTTCTTTCTTACGGTGTGAGTAATTTTTCAACCACAAAACGTTAAAGTATACTTTAGGACTTATTTTTGTACTTCATAATTGTGTTGGGCATACTTTGCATGGAAGCAAAATTGACGTGGTGATCTTTGTTTACATGAAAGTAGCATCGTGCTAGCTCGTAGGGGGTAGAGCTTTCCTTAATGTCATGCAAATGAGCAGCATTATGTGCCCGCCCTGCACCCAGAGTAGCTGAGATGGAAAACTTTGAGGGCGATTTTCTCCCTTTCCTGTTTTAAGAAGTATACACTTTCAAAAGGCCACACATTCTTCAAATATGGTCAGATCTCCACATGGAAGGCATCATTGGAAAGCTTAGAAACTGTACTTTCTGAATCTGTCAATAACTCAAAATGCCCCCGGGCGGACATGTGTCCCTGGATTCTGTGATCTGCCACAAATTTGTGAGTGGCAAAAGTATGTGAACCTCTAGGATTAGCAGTTAATTTGAAGGTGAAATTAGAGTCAGGCGTGAGTGGGCACCCTGTTTTATTTAAAGAACAGGGATCTATCAAAGTCTGATCTTCACAACACATGTTTGTGGAAGTGCATCATGGCACGAATAAAGGAGATTTCTGAGGACCTCAGAAAAAGCGTTGTTGATGCTCATCAGGCTGGAAAAGATTACAAAACCATCTCTAAAGAGTTTGGACTCCACCAATCCACAGTCAGACAGATTGTGTACAAATGGAGGAAATTCAAGACCATTGTTACCCTCCCCAGGAGTGGTCAACCAACAAAGATCACTCCAAGAGCAAGGCATGTAATAGTCGGCGAGGTCACAAAGGACCCCAGGGGAACTTCTAAGCAGCTGAAGGCCTCTCTCACATTGGCTAATGTTAATGTTCATGAGTCCACCATCAGGAGAACACTGAACAACAATGGTGTGCATGGCAGGGTTGCAAGGAGAAAGCCACTGCTCTCCAAAAAGAACATTGCTGCTCATCTGCAGTTTGCTAAAGATCACGTGGACAAGCCAGAAGGCTATTGGAAAAATGTTTTGTGGACAGATGAGACCAAAATAGAACTTTCTGGTTTAAATGAGAAGCGTTATGTTTGGAGAAAGGAAAAACACTGCATTCCAGCATAAGAACCTTATCCCATCTGTGAAACATGGTGGTGGTAGTATCATGGTTTGGGCCTGTTTTGCTGTATCTGGGCCAGGACGGCTTGCCATCATTGATGGAACAATGAATTCTGAATTATACCAGCGAATTCTAAAGGAAAATGTCAGGACATCTGTCCATGAACTGAATCTCAAGAGAAGTTGGGTCATGCAGCAAGACAATGACCCTAAGCACACAAGTCGTTCTACCAAAGAATGGTTAAAGAAGAATAAAGTTAATGTTTTGGAATGGCCAAGTCAATGGAAATGTTGTGGAAGGACCTGAAGCGAGCAGTTCATGTGAGGAAACCCACCAACATCCCAGAGTTGAAGCTGTTCTGTACGGAAGAACGGGCTAAAATTCCTCCAAGCCGGTGTGCAGGACTGATCAACAGTTACCGCAAACGTTTAGTTGCAGTTATTGCTGCACAAGGGGGTCACACCAGATACTGAAAGCAAAGGTTCACATACTTCTGCCACTCACAGAGATGTAATACTGGATCATTTTCCTCAATAAATAAATGACCAAGTATAATATTTTTGTCTCATTTGTTTAACTGGGTTCTCTTTATCTACTTTTAGGACTTGTGTGAAAAGCTGATGATGTTTTCGGTCATTTATGCAGAAATATAGAAAATTCTAAAGGGTTCACAAACTTTCAAGCACCACTGTAAGTATAAAATAAGTGCTGCCGGGCGAGGTTTTTGTTGTTAGTTTTTCCAAGCACAGGATCAAACTAGTGGAAGACGTTGCATTAAACCGGTCACTATAAATCGGAAACTTTGCTCTACAGGGTGTGTCCACGTCGAACAGTAGAACGCACCAAACACACAACAAAACTCTTACGACTATTAATAAACGCTTAACATGCAATATAGCCACATTTAATCGATTTTCCTTTCGAATTTTCTTCTCAGCCACGAATAAAACTAAAACAGCCCGACATTACACTTCGTCAGGACATTATTAACATATCTAGGACAGTTAATCCAATTTTTGATTTTACAGATGTTTTCTCAAATGAAGTCTGTTTATAGATCACGTTATGTGATCAAGAACCAGCTGGTTTTCTTTCCGAAATCTTTAAGCCTGATACGCATGCTGGGAAATAGTTAAGTCAGAACTGTAGATCTGTGCAGGTTCTAAGCAACCACATACAGACACACCATCATCATGCCTGAGCAAACAACTGTACTACCATAGCCAAACCACAGCTAAAAGCCACACACACACTCTCTCTCTCTCTCTCTAGCTGGAATGTCTCAACCATCACCCTCTAGCCAATGTGAAATCCAAACATCTGACTAGCAAGTAGATTTTAAGGCAGAGGGAAACTCTTACACACACACACAGTGTACAATCACTGACCCGTGTCCTCTGGCGAGCCCAGTGAGGTGCTGTCCTGAGACAGCGTGGTCCAGCTGGACTCCTCGTCACTAGGTGGAAGGTTCTGGATGCGATGAAGTGCGCGATCTGTCTTCGCGCCGGTCCGGGGCCTGTCCTTTTTCGTCTCCGGGGAAGACGAGGTGGACGAGGAGCCGACAGACAGAAGGGGCGTGTCCTCTGGGCTGCGCGGTTTCCGTAATAACGGAGAGCTGAGCTCTTTCTCTTTCAGCAGCGGGACCATGACGCCATAATCCTGCGTCCTGTCCTCGTCTAGTGAAAGGTCATCAGCGTGCGACTCCAGGAAGAACTTGTCTTTCTGGAGCGGCGGGGACTTCCTGATGACTTCTGTTTTCTCGGACAGGATGAGCAGCTCTTCGGAATCCTCCTCGAAGGGATTCGTGTTCGAGTCCTCGGCGTGCCCCTCGTTGATGGCCTCGTCGTTAAGAAAATCACCCCTGTCCTTGTTAGCTGGCTCGTCAAAGTCATCCAGCTCCGTTTGGCTGTCGAGGCTTAATTCCAACTCATGGTCCGAGTCTGGTGTGATGTTTCCGGTGTCGCCTTCGTCTGTCGTGTTTTTGTTTTGGTCTTGCAGCTCGGCCACTCGGCGTAGCTGGTTTGCGCCATTCTTCGCTAGCTTTATATTGGTAGCATTAGCCGTGATGGAGGACGATGAAGGAGGTGGTGCAGCGCCGTCGCCGAGCCCCATGGCGCTCTGCATGCTCGTTAGTGCGTACTTCTTGCGACACTTTGGGGGTGTGGCCTGGCCCTGATTGACCACGTCACCACTAAGCAGTTGGTTGTGGGAGGAGCGTAGGCTGAGGGAGGTGGGTGGAGTCACTGTAGGTCCGTTGCAGTTGGCCGCATCCATGGAAGGGGAGGAGCTATGCGGGGAGGGCACGCAGACTGACATCATGGCTGGGAGAGAAGGGGGGGAAAAAAAAAAAAAATTAGTCCACAAACTTTTCATACACGTTTGCCAGATTATATTTACACAAGATTACAGCACTGATATGAGCAAAAATGGCATTTTTTTTTTTTTTAC
This sequence comes from Neoarius graeffei, assembly GCF_027579695.1. Taxonomy (NCBI): domain Eukaryota; kingdom Metazoa; phylum Chordata; class Actinopteri; order Siluriformes; family Ariidae; genus Neoarius; species Neoarius graeffei. The sequence continues at coordinate 29,678,540 of NC_083571.1, read as the reverse complement.
AGTGAAGAACGGCAGAGGTTGTTTTTTGTTTCGTTTTAAAGCCTTCAGGTCCTTAATTATTATTCACCTATTCCTCTTCATCTTCAGCCTATTATTCGGTAACTACAGTGAAGCAAAGGGAAGGGATGTACTGTAGCTCGGACACTGATGAGGGTCTGGACCATCACCAACCTGTCATACCCCTTTTCCACCAAATCAGTTCCAGTGCTGGTGCTGGTTCACAACTCGTTCAACTTGCGAGCCAGCTGAGAACCAGTTTGCTTTTCCATAGCTCGCGGTGCTAAGGGAAGACACATCATTACGTCGCTGTATACGTCACTTACGTCGTTGTATACGTCAGTTATGTCGCTACGTTTGCATAAACCTTGGCGCAAATATTGAAGCAAAAACAACACGGAAGAAGCAGCAGCAGCAGCAGCAACAACAATCATAATAATAAAAAATGACTTCGCGTTTGTACAGCTGCTGCTTCTTGTCACTTAAAAATGGCGATCTTTCGCGGTCTTGTTATTGTTGTTGGTCTTAACAACTCCGCCCCCCCGCTGACGTAAGCGGTTCTTTCCTCTGGCCCAGCAGAGAGTTGGTGCTAGCCTGGAACCGGTTTTTCTGGCCCCAGAGCCAGTTCTTTGTCAGTGGAAACAGAAAACCCGGTTCCAAACTAAGCACTGGCCCCGAACCAGCCCTGGAACTGCTTTGGTGGAAAAGGGGCATCAATGTACTGTATATATACACTGCCTGGCCAAAAAAAGTCGCCATTCAGAGAGAAAAAAAAACACTTTAGAGAGTCTGATTGGATAATTAGAGCAGTGAGTAATAATGTTTCAGCTGGCAACAATTCTTTTAACCCGAACTGATGCAGTGAGTAGCTTCTCCTTTCTTAAGCTGGGCATACACTGTGCGATTTTTGGCCCGATTTTGACGCGATTTTCACTCGTGCGACTATTTTGGAGATTGGGCCGAGTTTTGGCTCAATCGTGCGTCTCGGATCGTGTAGTACACATGGGGTAACGACGAGCGATTAACACCTCATGACCTCCTCCCGATCGATCGGATGAAAATCAAACCTGTTTGAAATCCTGAGCATCGCATCCGAGCATCGGATCGTATAGTGTGAGAACAGGAATCGTAAGCTGCGTGCTGTTTACCCCTGCGATTCACTCGTACAGTGTGAGCAGCAGCTGAATACTGCGATTGGAAAAAAAAAAAAAAAAAAAAAAATCGCACAGTGTATGCCCAGCTTTACACAACCTGCGCTCATGGAAAAAAGATGTTACCGTGTTTCAGAAGATTAAATTATGGGTCTGGATCAAGCAAAGAAAACAACTAAAGGAGATCAATGAAGTGACTGGAACTGGCCTAAGAACTGTCCGATGCATTACTGAAACCTGGAAGGATTGTAGTGAACCATCAACTTCACAGAAGAAATGTGGTCAGGGAAAAAATAAATAAAAAATCTTGACTGGATGATCAGAGATCATTTAAACGCTTGGTGAAGTCGAATCATTAAAAAAAAAAATATTCAGCAGCAGATCTCAGGGCTGTGTTTAATAGTGAAATTAAGAGCATTTCTACACTCACAATGAGACGAGAACTTAAAGGATTGAGACGAAGAGCCGTGTGTCCAGAAGAAAACCACTTGGTAGCGAGACTAATCAGGAGAAAATGCTTCAGTTTGCTCGGGAGGATAAAGATTAGACTCTGGAGCAATCTGGTCCGAGTCCAGATTGACCCTGTTCCTGAGTGATGGGCGTGTCAGGGTAAGAAGGGAATCGCAGGAAGCGATGCCCCCCGTCATGCATCGTGTCCACTGTACAAGCCTCTGGAGGCAGCGTTATGATCTGAGGTTGGTTCGGTTGATCAGGTCGAGGCTCAGCAACGTGATGGGGCAATAAAATGAAGTCGGCTGACGACCTGAATGACCAGTTTATCACTTCAATGTTTTTTTTTTCTTCTCTGATGGCTCAGAGTGCATGAGGAATCATTTTCATACATGAATGAACCACCACAGAGCCGTGACCTTAACCCCACTGAAAGTCTTTGGGATGCTGGAGAAGACTTTACGTGGTGGTTCGACTCTCCTGTAGTCGATACAAGATCTCTGCAAAAAATTAATGCAGCTCTGGATGGAAATTAATTTCGTAACGTTACGTAAGTTTACTGAAACAATGCCACGGTGAACACGCGCCATAATCGGAGCTAAAAGCAGGCCAATGAAATATTAGGAGTGTGCAACTTTTGCTTGACCTGGCAGTGTATATTATTTGCAGATTTTTATATTTAATGTGTTACTGTTGCTCTTACAAATCAAAGATCTGCTCCGAGATCAGTTTCCATGCTTCAAATATGTTCCAAGCCACTGTCAGGAAGACATCTTGAGCCGCTTCTCCACATGCTGGAAGCACATGGAAAACTCGGGCCGCCGGCGCGCCAGCAGTACTCTGTGATGTGCTCACTATGGACGCGCAAAACCGAATTACTTCAAAATCTAATTTACTTAGTGGCACTGAGGTTGAACGATGGACCACGCGATTCACGTTTTGGTGGAAATGAAATCAGAAAATGAATCGTGGGGGCGTAGAGACGTGAGTGGAGTTTTATTAACACAAATCATTCAAACTGTGTGTTGAGGAAAGTATTAATACTTTTAAAAGCATTATTTACTAAACACATCAAGGCATGAATGTGTCTGTGTGTGGGGGGGAGAGAAAGAGAGAGTGTCAGACAGGAGACAGACAGAGAGAGAGAGAGAGTGAGTCAGACAGGAGAGAAAGAGACAAAGAGAGAGAGACAGACAGACAGTCAGACAAGAGACAGACAGTGTGAGAGAGACCCAGACGGGAGACAGAGAGAGAGAGAAAGAGACAGAGAACAACAGAGAGAGTCAGACAGGAGAGAGAGACAGTGAGAGACAGACAGGAGAGAGAATGAGAGAGAGAAAGGCAGGTGAGAGAGAGAGAGAGACACACGAGACAGAGTGTGAGAGACAGTCAGACAGGAGAGAGAGAGAGAGAGAGAGTCAGAAAGGAGAGAGAGAGACAGCAACAGAGAGAGTCAGACAGGAGACAGAGAGAGAGAGAGTCAGACAGGAGACAGAGAGAGAGAGAGTCAGACAGGAGACAGAGAGAGAGAGAGTCAGACAGGAGACAGAGAGAGAGAGAGTCAGACAGGAGACAGAGAGAGAGAGAGTCAGACAGGAGACAGAGAGAGAGAGAGTCAGACAGGAGACAGAGAGAGAGAGAGTCAGACAGGAGACAGAGAGAGTGTGTGTGAGTCAGACAGGAGAGAGCGAGACAGTGAGAGAGACAGTCAGACAGGAGAGAGACAGTCAGACAGGAGAGAGAGAGAGAGACAGTGAGAGAGACAGTCAGACAGGAGAGAGACAGTCAGACAGGAGAGAGAGAGAGACAGTGAGAGAGACAGTCAGACAGGAGAGAGAGAGAGAGAGACAGGAGAGAGAGAGACAGAGAAAGACAGACAGACAGTGAGAGAGACAGTGAGAGAGAGAGAGAGAGACACAGTGAGAGAGAGAGAGACACAGTGAGAGAGAGAGACACAGTGAGAGAGAGAGACACAGTGAGAGAGAGAGAGAGAGAGAGAGAGAGAGAGAGAGAGAGAGAGAGAGAGAGAGAGAGAGAAAGTCTCACCTTGGAAGGGCTTTGTTGTTAATCAGTGGATGTTGGTGCTGAAAATCTGTTCATTAAAAAAAAAAAACACCAAAATCAAACACTATTGAAATAATGTTCTATTTAAACATATGACATTCAGTCAGAAATAACACCCTTGGGGTTGTGCTGTAGAAAAAGCATCAACAACGGCATTGTGTGATGAAGCCTGATGCAAAGCGGAGTCTTTTCCCATAACCCCGTGTGTTTTATTCCTCTTATATTACATTAATTTGCACAGTGATTAAATTAAAAAGAAAAAAAAAAGCCCAACATGCTTTTTATCCATTTACAGTTACACTGTGGAAGTTAAAAGCAGTAGATTAGATGGACATTCAGCATAACGACACGTTCACTGAGCGAAACTGCATTACAGCCGCATTCAGATCATGAACTACTACTCCGTCGTGCTTGTGTGTCTGTGTGACAGATATTTTGGCCTTGAGGGGCCTGCCAGATGTTTTGTCCTTGGAAACACACACCCCTTGGGTGGGTTGCAGCCGCGCCTCGGTAAGTTCAGCGTCTTAAATTACACTGAACAGCTCAGTCCTGCTCGCTTCGAGATGGATACAAAGACAAGCTGGCAAATGGGCTTCGGATATTAATTAGATAGCCACGCTGTTTGTTTACACGCACGCACCGTTAGATAAACAATGCCATATTTCCATACTCACCAGAGAGCCAGGGATTGTGGGTGTTTCCACAGAGCCTCTCGAGCCATGGCGCGATTTAGTCAGTGCATCGTCGGCGTCTCGACTGACCGAGTACGAGGAAGTTCTCCACCTGGCTGGTGAACAAGCAGAAAGTGGTCCTGATGCAAACGTCACCTGAAATGCTAATGAGAGCCTGCAACACAACAAGATTCATCAGTTTTAACACACAGGGGGAAAATGCTGAGTGTGTGTGTGTCTTTTGGTAGAACTGCTGTTGTGCATGTAAACAAGTCACAGTGGGGGAAAAACGTATGAGGAGCTGATAAGCAAATAGTTGACGTGGACACACACGCGCACACACACACACACCTCAGTGAAACAGAATAGATGTGAATGTAGCATTGGAATCCAAAAGAATTATCATTTTAGATTCAACTCCGTCTACTTAAGAGTTTTTCCTCTTTTATCTATTAAAAAAAAAAAAAAAAGGGTCGTCTTTCGCCATTTTCAGCAGCGACCCATTAAAAAAAATTTTAACTTAAAGGTCATAGGCAAGGGTCAGAGGTGGAACACAGAATATCAACTTTATTGTCTAGAAGAACGACCCAAAAAGCAAATTCAATCTTCCTGGTGTCCGATTTGCACCCTAAAATTGAATAAAACGGTTAAAATATCGCATTGTTTGCGCAAGTTCCGAAGGTTTGTTTCCATCTCACTTATGCGCACTTTCACCACCAGGGGCCCGTCGTCGTGACGTCATGCAAGCCAAACAGACCGGGAGCAGCTCTGTGTTTACCTGCGAGCCGAGCACGCGTGTACGGACTTTGGTCGTGAGAGGTTGTGTAAAATGTCTGAAAGCGAGAGCGATTTTGAAGTAGGAACTCTCCAAATTAAATATCGAGAGGTGAAACCATATGTGTCAGAAAACAGAATCCAGGGACACATGTCAGCCCGGGGGCATTTTGAGTTATTGACAGATTCGGAAAGTACAGTTTCTAAGCTTTCCAATGATGCCTTCCATGTGGAGATCTGACAATATTTGAAGAATGTGTGGCCTTTTGAAAGTGTATACTTCTTAAAACAGAAAAGGGAGAAAATCGCCCTCAAAGTTTTCCATCTCAGCTACTCTGGGTGTAGGGCAGGCACATAATGGTGCTCATTTGCATGACATTAACAGGGATGAGAATGAAAAATATTTAAAAAGTCTGAAAAAACCAGGGCAGGGCCCATGGCCCAGGGGGGCGGGGCCCAGGGGTTAATGATTTTTGGCTATTTTTTATTTATTTATTTTCTTTATTATTAGACAGGGAGATTCTTTTGTGTAATCTGAGCTGAAGTGGGTTTTGTGCTTTGGTTTTTTGGGGCGCGTGCTCTCTCTGCCATGCCGATCCTGTAGGCTGCACTGACTCAGCTGAAAACTCCGGTCCTCGAGCAAAAAGATAAAAGCCCGCCCACACTGAAAGCTGATTGGCTTATTTTGCTGAGTAACCCAATCAGGATGCTCTTTGTCTGGCATGTGCTACATGAACAAGCACACAGTCTCCCTCGCGTGCGCACATTCTAAGATGCGTGATGCAGACCTTAATGTTGCGTGCGCACGCTCAAAAACGATCATTTTGGTCTGAAAAAGTCAGAAATCCGCCGATCGGCGGAAAATTCTCATCCCTGCATTAAGGAAAGCCCTACCCCCTACGAGCTAGCACGATGCTACTTTCATGTAAACAAAGATCACCACGTCAATTTTCCTTCCATGCAAAGTATGCCCAACACAATTATGAAGTACAAAAATAAGTCCTAAAGTATACTTTAACGTTTTGTGGTTGAAAAATTACTCACACCGTAAGAAAGACAGATAGCACGATGATGACACAACTAACACAATGCTAGTTTCATGTAAAGCCTCGGTCACAACCGGCCGTACAGTACGCGCTCCTACAGCCGGTCTACACGCAAAAAACGCAAGAAACACACGGAGAGCGCGCATGAAACGCACGAGAGCGCGCGTGTGAAAAGCACGAGAGCGCGCGTGTGATGTGCTGATTTTCGAGCCGCAGAGGTTCTTTGTCATGTCAAACAAACTCTACGGGCGCTTACGTTTTTTTCAGGTTGCAAGACAAACTTACGGCCAACGCACATCTTTCTCCGTGAACAAAAAAAAAAAAAAAAAAAAAACGCAGCGATTTGGGAAACGCCAAAAATCACACGGCCAAAAAAATCGTACGTCCGGTTGTGACCTAGGCTTAACCAAACCACAACACACTCTGCTACATGCAAAAATAACCACACAGTCTTAGATTAATAAACTTACTCCATCAGAAAGAGAAACGGCGCCTTGCACACACCAATGCCTCCGATGGAATGTAATCCTAGAACGGTCCGTGTATCATCCGATCATTCAAGTATTCCATTCAATCTGGAAAACGAGGTTGCGTTTTTTTTGCTAGAAATGGTGATCTCCGATGTAAATACCGTGTGTCTGTTTGCTTCGCGGTGTTTCAGCTCCTCTGCGCGCTGTTTAGCTTCCTCATTCCATAGTGAAATCACACGCCTGTATGCAGTTAAGTAGCCATGCGCTCAGCTCGTATCATACAGCTGATTCGCGAAAAAAAGAAAAGACTTAAATCATCATGTGAATGGCCCATATGGTAATTTACCCACACCCCCCAGCAGGCTACAGTCCTGACAAAAACGAGACAATTTGCAACAAAAAATGTATGCTTTTCCAACAAAACAATCTATTATCTGAAATACTGATTGCATTCTTCAAGATCTCAACTTGCACATGATGGAAAAAAACAAAAATCACAAATTTTGAAAAAAAAAAAATGCTTCTTTTGCGATTATCTTGGATTCGTTTCGGCCGACATGCGTCCCTGGATTTGGTGAGGGGTCACATTTATGTATGAACCTATGGCCGTTGCGAAGCAATCGGTGAACGTGGCTCACTGGTTTGACCGTGCGCCCTCGGAATCGGACAGCGACTCGGCCGACTCTGATCGCGGTGACCCCGGACCTCAACAAGACTCGCGCCCAAACGATTTATCCCGGTAGTTATGATAAATTCCTACTTTCGTCGTAATACTAAATAAGAGCCCTTGTGAAGAATAATTAAACCGCCCTCCCCTAGTGGATATAGGGAACGATTACTGGGCAGTGCGCCGGTAGGCCACATTAGCCTGCCATATTAGCCTGCCATCTGCGGCATTATACTATTTATAGCCGACTCTAAGTGAGGAAATATCCCTTTGTCTCATTGCCACAACGATTGTACAGGATCCCTCAGGATTCTTGACTTGTCAATTGCAAGCAAAAGTAAAAATGTTTATCTCCAATCTTCTCCTTTTTGCTTGAGCGTTGCTGCTCCGTTTCTTCTTTGACTGACTGATTTTGTCGGAACAGCGTCAGGTTTGAGCTTCTCTATCCGACACGGACACCTAAACTCTCCAACAGATGGGGATTCTTTAAAAAGTGATCGGAGCACAGAGCGGCGTATTTCCCCGGCTGCCAACCCTCTCGCTTCACGCGCACAATCCACTCTCTCCGCCTCTTCTCCTCTCTCGGAAAAAGGTAAAAACTTCTTCCTGAACCGGTCCCGTTGTTACAGTTCACTGCACAACAATAAGGCCTGGGCTTTCTTTGGAAATTCCCGAACGCACGTCTGCACTCAAGCCGAACGGCAACGCAAATAAACAGAAGTGGACTCAACTCAAGCGACTTGTTTGCCATGAATGACGTCACGCGCCGAGTGGTCACGGAAATAGCAGACAGAAATTTGCCGCGATCTGCGCTAACTTCTCATCTCATCTCATTATCTCTAGCCGCTTTATCCTTCTACAGGGTCGCAGGCGAGCTGGAGCCTATCCCAGCTGACTACGGGTGAAAGGCGGGGTACACCCTGGACAAGTCGCCAGGTCATCACAGGGCTGACACATAGACACAGACAACCATTCACACTCACATTCACACCTACGCTCAATTTAGAGTCACCAGTTAACCTAACCTGCATGTCTTTGGACTGTGGGGGAAACCGGAGCACCCGGAGGAAACCCACGCGGACACGGGGAGAACATGCAAACTCCACACAGAAAGGCCCTCGCTGGCCACGGGGCTCGAACCCGGACCTTCTTGCTGTGAGGCGACAGCGCTAACCACTACACCACCGTGCCGCCCCTGCGCTAACTTATTTTAATTATTACTTATTAACAACACTTCTTGAGACCAGAAGAAAATCACAGAGGGTTTAACATATAAAGTTTCAAATGTGCATAAATTTAAAACCTTTGCCTATGAGCTTTAAGCTTTATTTCATATTAACGAACTCCATGTACCTGAGTAAAAGTCGTATCGGCACGTCTTTCAAGCGTGAGAATCAAGTCGGGATGAAAGATTACTCGAGCTAGGAAAAAGAGGTGGGGCTTCTAGGTCTTCGTCTCCTAAGTCGATTGGCTTGGCGGGAGGGGGGAGGGCTGCTCTTTTTGCGCATTTTGGAGTGATACGGTAACTCCGTGACGTTCTCTGATATTAAAAAGCCGAGATCTTACTTGAGGTGGACAGCAGCGAAGTACATTTACTTGAGTGCTGTACTTAAGTACATTTTCTGAGTATCTGCATGTTTTTTGGAAACTTATGACTTTAACGTCACTACACTTGAACGGCAAATATTGTACTTTTCACTCAATTTCTATCAAGGTCCTCGTTACTATGAAGCAGGTTTGAAAGTGGATGTTTTCTTCGTTTCTTTTCTAAAACGTGATGGTTTTTCCGCAGGTGACACTGAGACAGCCGATCAGTAATCGCTAGGGTCACGTCACGTCCATAGACTGGATAAAATCAAGATCACTGATTTCTCCGCAGCATTATTTGAACACGATCAGTTGACGGCATTATGGAAGGAGGCGGTTCTTCTGGAGAATGCACGCACTCATGGCCCATGAACCCATGTTTCAGTTTTCTGTTCGGATGAAAGATTAATGTCGTTTTAATTGTTTGCTTAAAACCATAGGCTTAGCTAGCAAGCCGTGCTTTCCATGGCTAATTCTCCAAAAAAAAAAAAAAAAAAAAAACACATGGCCTATATATTTTATCCTAACCCGTGTTAACCAAAAGTTTGTGAAATTTTGTTGTTTTGTGAAGCAATTTTGTGCACTTCTGTGGACATTTTTGTCGACGATCAGAGGTTTTCCGGGCGTTCCCGGCGCGCGTGCTTTCCATATACGGAAGTTAAATCGAGAAAATCAAATTTACCGTCAAAAATGTAGCATTCTTATTGGTCAGAATACGAAACGAGGTTCGAATGGAAGCAAAATACTATGAGTTTTGAGAGCTCCGCCGGAGAAGCTCGGCAGGTTTAGAACGAGTAGGTCATGTATTTAGATAAATATCTTTGCGAGTTTTTTATCCTACAAGCCTGAGAAACATGGTGACAGAAACTTTATACTTTCCTATGTGCCCACTGACAAATAATATTATAGTTTTTTAAATTACCTCAATTAGATAAAACATAAAAGGACAGGAGACAGGAGAGAGAGTGTGAGAGAGAGAGACTGGGTCAGACAGGGGAGAGAGAGAGAGCAAGAGACAGTCAGACAGGAGAGAGAGTGAGAGACAGTGAGAGAGAGAGACAGAGAGAGACAGACAGAGAGAGACAGACAGAGAGAGAGTGAGAGAGAGAGACAGAGAGAGACAGACAGAGAGAGAGTGAGAGAGAGAGACAGAGACAGTGAGAGAGAGAGAGAGAGAGAGACAGACAGGAGAGAGAGTGAGAGAGAGACCGTGAGACAGTCAGACAGGAGAGAGTGAGAGAGAGACAGTGAGAGACACCGTGAGACAGTCAGACAGGAGAGAGAGTGAGAGAGAGACAGTGAGAGAGAGACAGAGAGATAGTCAGACAGGAGAAAAAGAGACAGTGAGAGAGAGAGACAGTGAGACAGTCAGACAGGAGAGAGAGTGAGACGGTCAGACAGGAGAGAGAGTGAGAGAGACAGTGAGAGAGAGACAGAGAGACACAGTCAGACAGGAGAGTGAGAGAGAGACAGAGAGAGAGAGACAGTCAGACAGGAGAGAGAGTGAGACAGACAGTGAGAGAGAGAGAGAGAGAGAGAGAGACACAGTCAGACAGGAGAGAGAGAGAGACAGACAGTGAGAGAGAGAGACAGAGAGAGAGACACAGTCAGACAGGAGAGAGAGAGAGACAGAGAGAGAGAGACAGGAGAGAGAGTGAGAGAGAGACAGGAGAGACATAAAACTTGAGAGCCCACTTCCACATTCGTAAAAGACTGTTCCCACGGTAATGACATGATGATCACTTTCACGCTTTCGACTGGTTTCTCTTTCGCCAAGATTCGCATTATCTTAAATAATAGTTTCATAAACTACCATTATTATTGAATTTTTTTGTATTGTTTACAGTATTTCAAGTAACGACAGGAAAATTTCCTTTCATTTCACTTTTTAACAGAATCAAAATGATTCCTAACGTTGTGTGATATCTAAAACGAACCGCATCACGGCCTACAAAAACTCGCCGTCCGACCTGCGGAAGCATATTGAGGTCTGTAAACGTTTTATTCCAAGAGAAAGCTCGCAGTGAAGTTGTCTGTGCTTTTAGAGCTAGCGATAACGTTGCAATAGCGTTGCAGTCTGGTTAGTCAAATGACTTTCTATGGATTTGCCATCGCCTTGTCCACGGCTAACGTTTACACATAGCTAGTTAACTTGGACACTGTTAGTTAGCATGTAAACATGGAGTTACGCTAACATGAATAACGTTAACTTATCTGAAGTCCTTTCAGAAATATGTTTTAGCATAATCTTGCCAAATAAACAATGTACAGTAGAACTTTCTTTTCTCGTAATGTTAGCGATCCAATATGATTTCGAGTTTGAATCAGAAACACTTTTATTGCCAGGTATGTGGACACACACGAGGAATTTGACTCCGGTTCACTTAGCTCTCATAGTACAAAACAGATAAAAAAAAGCGTATACACAAAACCAACAAACAACAACAACAAAATAGGTGCATAGTGCAAAGTAATCCAAGTAAGTCAAGTATGGAATAGTTAAATAAATATAAAAGTATACAGTGTGCACAGAATGACGGTATAAGTGTTCAGATATTTTACAAGTGATATTACTGATATATGGATCTGGATTTTAGCTGTTCATCACAGAAAGGATGAAGAGAGTTTGCTCGCATGTCAGGTGGAGCTTCAGCGCTACAGGTTCTACAAGCTAGTCGGTAAATCCAGTCGGTTGCTTCAGAGGCATTAGGTATTGTAAGCATTGTGACTATAATACAGTAATGTGTTGACAGAAAATGTACTTTTAATCCTTAAGTATTTTTAAAAGCAAGTACTTCAACTTAAAGAGGAGCTGAAGTCATTTTTAAACTTGCTTTATTTCTTAATTAACGTGTTATTTGATTACGTTTTCGGTTTTATTAACCTTATATCGCGACTCGTATCGGCGTATTATTATATTATACTTATCAGCCTGGGGTGGCACGGTGGTGTAGTGGTTAGCGCTGTCGCCTCACAGCAAGAAGGTCCGGGTTCGAGCCCCGTGGCCGGCGAGGGCCTTTCTGTGTGGAGTTTGCATGTTCTCCCCGTGTCCGCGTGGGTTTCCTCCGGGTGCTCCGGTTTCCCCCACAGTCCAAAGACATGCAGGTTAGGTTAACTGGTGACTCTAAATTGACCGTAGGTGTGAATGTGAGTGTGAATGGTTGTCTGTGTCTATGTGTCAGCCCTGTGATGACCTGGCGACTTGTCCAGGGTGTACCCCGCCTTTCGCCCGTAGTCAGCTGGGATAGGCTCCAGCTCGCCTGCGACCCTGTAGAAGGATAAAGCGGCTAGAGATAATGAGATGAGACTTATCAGCCTTTTCGGTTTTTAGCCATGTTGAATGTAATTCGTTTGGTCCACGGCAGGCGTCGCTTATCCGCGCGATCTTCACGAGACTTGTGCGAGACTTCAAACGTGAAGCATCAGCGCCGCCATTTTGAAAACCGTTTATACAGCGGCCAGATCGCCATGTCGTTCCAATTTAGATTCATTTCGAGATTCGCCAGCTTCATCAGTGATGGAGATTATTCCATACGACTTCCAACCAACGTGGAGTAGAGAAGAGTTGGAAAGACGTCAGGATAAGGACGAGTCCGTCGCGCTGGTATTTACGTCATTACTGTCGCGCAATTAAAACGTGCCAGATCAGGCAGCTGGTGGGTTTTCAAAATAATAAACACATGCGTGTATTTTTGTGATAAATCCGTATTATACTGAGCGCATTTCCCACATAATCCTCACTAAGGTTTCGGACAGCGCTACAAAATGGCGTCTCCACTATATAGTCCCCTGTATAGTGAGTAGGGAGCGATTTCGGACACAGGGAAAACTTCCGGCTTGATTACGTCAGCATTCGAAAGAGGGCACGCGCGGCTTTTGACAATGCTGTTCAGAGGTGGACAAAGTACCCAACTTCATTCAAAGTACAGATCCCACTGGTCAAATGTTACTCCGATACACATAAAAGTCATCCAGTCAAATTTTTACTTAAGTTAAAGCACTGAAGTACTGGCTTTTAAAAATACTTAAGTATTAAAAGTACATTTTCTGTCAACGCATTGTTGTATTATTGCCACAACGCTTACAAAACCTAACGCCGTTACCAAAGACAGAAATGTGAATTCATAAAATGAACGCATGCTGTGCCATCATGGTGGTTTAACGTTAAGCTAGCTAGTCAGTGAAACTCCACCTGACATGCTAGCAAACTCTTTTCAAACTCTAAATCATACTGAGTACCTAACGCTACTAGAAAAGAAAGATTTCTGCATTGTTTATTTGGCAAGATTATGCTAAAACATATTTCTGAAAGGACTTCAGATAAGTTAACGTTATTCATGTTAGCGTAACTCCGTTTTTACATGCTAACTAACAGTGTTGAAGTTACCCAGCTATGTGTAAACATTAGCCGTGGACAAGGCGATGGCAAATCCATAGAAAGTCATTTGACTAACCAGACTGCAACGGTATTGCAACGTTATCGCTAGCTCTAAAAGCACAGACAACTTCGTTGCGAGCTTTCTCTTGGAATAAAACGTTTACAGACCTCAATATGCTTCCGCAGGTCGGACGGTGAATTTTTGTAGGCCGTGATGTGATTCGTTTTCGGCAAACAAAGCAAACATTTAAAGCGAAACAAATCTTTAATCCTTTCAGAAAACTGAAACATGGGTTCATGGGCCATGAGTGCGTGCGTTCGCCAGAAGAACCGCCTCCTTCCATTCTGCCATCAACTGATCGTGTTCAAATAATGCTGCGGAGAAATCATTGATCTTGATTTTATCCAGTCTATGGACGTGACGTGACCCTAGTGATTACTGACAGACTGTCTCAGTGTCACCTGTGAAAAAACCAATCACGTTTTAGAAAAGAAAAGTAAAACCATCCACTTTCAAAGCTGCTTCATAGTAACGAGGACCTTGACAGAAATGTAGTGGAGTGAAAAGTACAATATTTGCCGTTCAAATGTAGTGAAGTTAAAGTCATAAGTTTCCAAACAAAATAATACTCAAGTGAAGTACAGATACTCAAAAAGTGTACTTAAGTACAGCACTCAAGTAAATGTACTTCGTTACTGTCCATCCCTGACGCTGGCAGGTGTCGGTCGCTTTGATTTCCGCTGTACGTTTTACTTCCGTCCAGGGATGGCGAAAACTAAAAAAAAATCTTGACCGACCACCGAGCCTCATTAGCCGGGTAAAGTCGGTTAACCTATGAGTTTAAACAGGGATGCAAACGGCGCGCCTTTTTCACGGCTCGTGCAGATCCGATTTTTTTTTAGGGGGGGCGCTGGAGTGTCTGAATAATTTCATCAGAGTAAATTCTGTATTAAAATTACTCCATAAGCAAATGCCGTTACAGTCCATGAAAAAGTCGGCATCTGCGCCTTTAGTTTGTGTGGAGAGAGATGATCTGCAGTAACATGCATTGTTGGCTACAGACCGAAACATACTTTCAGAATGCACTGGCCAAGGCAGGACTAAACTCCATGTGCCTTCTAATAATAATAATAATAATAATAAAAAAAACAGAATAGTAATTTGTAAGCTAAAAAGCCTGTGTCTACACTTTTCTCTCACCGAGTGGCACCCAATGTTACCAGATATTGCTGACGTTTTCCAGCCCAAAATATGTTCAAAACCCACCAAAATCCACTTAAAACTGCCCAAATGGGCGGGAAACCGCCCAATCTGGCAACACTGGTGGCAGCTGTGTTCAACTGGGGCGGGACATGACTGAATGGGTGTTTCTGATTTGTCAGCTGTCTTTAACTGGGGCGGGACATGACTGAATGGGTGTTTCTGATTTGTCAGCTGTCGTCCTTACACCGCATGGCATGCCCCAAGCGTTTACAAACACAGAATTCCAGGTTCTCCGCTCCAAAATCGGCAGCTTCAAAAAGATTGATTTTTTTTTTTTTTCACCGACAACCAAAAAAAAAATTAACCGGTTAACGTTGATTCGGTCAACCATCGGTCAAACGGTCATCTGTTAACATCCCTACTTCCGTCCTACGATGTCTCGCACAGGTCTCAGCGAATCTCATTAACGGCCGTCGCTTTGACATACGCACTGATGTATTACAGAGCGCATTTCAAACACTCAGAACTTGCTCTAACAGCGACAAAATAGCTGTCAGAAATGCATTCTGATATTTAACAAAATGAGATAAATTGAATTTTGATAATAATTTTAAAAAAATTGCCTTCAGTAAAAATCTGACTGTACAACTTTCACTTGTGTTGGAGTAACATTTGACCCGTGGGATCTGTACTTTGACTTAAAGTGCATATCACGGGTAAATTCAGGAGCGAGATCAATGTAATTCTCCTATTTTATATTAAACTTTGGTCAAATATCTGTCACATTCTGCATTTTGTGCAATTTTTTTTTACCTTGTGCAATACCAGAAAAATTCAGTTGAAATCGAGCCATTTGAGGCGAATTGGTCCACCTCTGAAAAAACTTGGCATTTGGATTTCCTGGCAAACATTGATTTTCGTGATGTCGCGTGCGGGACGCCTCCCTCTGAATCCTACGCCAGCACTGGTTTGTTTATGAGAAAACGACCTGGTGGTTTTCTGCAAATTTCTTCAACGTTATCGCGTAATTATTAAAATGGTTAACAGATGTATCGTAGGAGGGTGTAGCAACACCAATCTTGATGGGATTAGTACTCATCATTTTCCAAAAGACCGGACAGTGAGAGAGAAATGGGAGCGCTTGGTCTACACAGGCTGTGCACTGAAACCGTGCAAAGCTCGCGCAGCCTGCTGGCGCTTCCGCAGGTGACGTCACGAATCTGGCTCCAGACTCCCTTGGGATTTTTCCAGACTCGTTTTGTTGTTTTATTTTTTTCTGCTGTAGACAGATGGCCTTGTGCAAAATTACCCTTCTGGAGGAGTGTGTAAAGGGACATTCTTTCATATTAAAAAAAAAAACCCGAAATTGGTCCAGGATATGCACTTTAAGTAATGAAGCTGGGTATTTTGTCCACCTCTGGATCTTACACAAGCTGCGTAAAGGCTGGCAGGTCTGAGTGTTAACTGACCCAAGTCTCATCCAGGGTTCATTCTCCTGCGACGAGGATAAAAAAAACACTTAAAATGAATGTCCGTTGGAATGTACTCCAGTATAATCACAGTATGTTATTTTTATCCAGACCTGGTTTCTAGATACGGATCTTTAAAAAGTAGGTTACCTTGTTTAAAAGAGGATTAAAAACCCTGAGAGAAGAGTATTTTCACAGTGCTGTGAGAAATCACAGGGAAGCACGACGGCATCGTGGCTCGCGCCGATGATTGAGACAAAGATGAATGAACAAGGAAATGCTGACAAAAAAAAAAAAGAGAAAATGAAAACCAGGAAATTATGAACAAAACGAACTCTGGGACTTTTACAGGGTTGACAGCGATTGGTTGTGGGCGGGACCACGGTTATCAGTGATTGGTCGTAAGTGTAGGTCAGGTGTGAGAGGACGAGTTGAGCGAACCTGCTTCCTGAACTCGTATAACAAGAACTGATGTGAGCTGGAGAGCCATATGAAGTTCAAGCCAGTCACTAATGTGTGTTGAGACAGTCACTAGATTTGTCACTCGGCTTTTTTTTTTTTTTAATTTAAAAAAAAAAAGTCACTACGGGGGTCTTACGTTGGCAACACAGAATAATAAGTTCAATTTATATAGCGCCTTTCACAAACCCAAGGATGCTTTACAAAAGAGTTACCACCACCAAAAAAAAAAATTAGGAAGAATCGTGTGAGGTAAAGAGAAAAGTTTTCAAGTTAGCTTTGAAGGAAGAGAGAGTGGAACAGTCACGAAGCAATTGTGGTAACGAATTCCAAAGTTTAGGAGCAGCAACACTAAATGATCTGCCACTCATAGATGCCAATTTAAAACGTGGAACAGTCAGAAGTCCACAGACAGAAGATCTGAAGGAGCGGGAGGGACGGTACAAATTAATTGGCTCACAGAGATAGGAAGGGGCAAAACCATGAAGAGCTTTATAGGTTAACAGCAAGATTTTGTATTTGATCCGGGAGATATAGTGGGGCAAAAAAGTATTTAGTCAGCCACCAATTGTGCAAGTTCTCCCACTTAAAAAGATAAGAGAGGCCTGTAATTTTCATCATATGTACACTTCAACTGAGAGACAGAATGGGGGGAAAGAATCCAGGAAATCACATTGTAGGATTTTTAATGAATTAATTGGTAAATTCCTCGGTAAAATAAGTATTTGGTCACCTACAAACAAGCAAGATTTCTGGCTCTCACAGACCTGTAACTTCTTCTTTAAGAGGCTCCTCTGTCCTCCACTCGTTACCTGTATTAATGGCACCTGTTTGAACTGGTTATCAGTATAAAAGACACCTGTCCACAACCTCAAACAGTCACACTCCAAACTCCACAATGGCCAAGACCAAAGAGCTGTCAAAGGACACCAGAAACAAAATTGTAGACCTGCACCAGGCTGGGAAGACTGAATCTGCAATAGGTAAGCAGCTTGGTGTGAAGAAATCAACTGTGGGAGCAATTATTAGAAAATGGAAGACATACAAGACCACTGATAATCTCCCTCAATCTGGGGCTCCACGCAAGATCTCACCCCGTGGGGTCAAAATGATCACAAGAACGGTGAGCAAAAATCCCAGAACCACACGGGGGGACCTAGTGAATGACCTGCAGAGAGCTGGGACCAAAGTAACAAAGGCTACCATCAGTAACACACTACGCCGCCAGGGACTCAAATCCTGCAGTGCCAGACGTGTCCCCCTGCTTAAGCCAGTACATGTCCGGGCCCGTCTGAAGTTTGCTAGAGAGCATTTGGATGATCCAGAAGAGGATTGGGAGAATGTCATATGGTCAGATGAAACCAAAATAGAACTTTTTGGTAAAAACTCAACTTGTCGTGTTTGGAGGAGAAAGAATGCTGAGTTGCATCCAAAGAACACCATACCTACTGTGAAGCATGGGGGTGGAAACATCATGCTTTGGGGCTGTTTTTCTGCAAAGGGACCAGGACGACTGATCCGTGTAAAGGAAAGAATGAATGGGGCCATGTATCGTGAGATTTTGAGTGAAAACCTCCTTCCATCAGCAAGGGCATTGAAGATGAAACGTGGCTGGGTCTTTCAGCATGACAATGATCCCAAACACACCGCCCGGGCAATGAAGGAGTGGCTTCGTAAGAAGCATTTCAAGGTCCTGGAGTGGCCTAGCCAGTCTCCAGATCTCAACCCCATAGAAAATCTTTGGAGGGAGCTGAAAGTCCGTGTTGCCCAGCGACAGCCCCAAAACATCACTGCTCTAGAGGAGATCTGCATGGAGGAATGGGCCAAAATACCAGCAACAGTGTGTGAAAACCTTGTGAAGACTTACAGAAAACGTTTGACCTCTGTCATTGCCAACAAAGGGTATATAACAAAGTATTGAGATGAACTTTTGTTATTGACCAAATACTTATTTTCCACCATAATTTGCAAATAAATTATTTAAAAATCAGACAATGTGATTTTCTGGATTTTTTTTCTCATTTTGTCTCTCATAGTTGAGGTATACCTATGATGAAAAGTACAGGCCTCTCTCATCTTTTTAAGTGGGAGAACTTGCACAATTGGTGACTGACTAAATACTTTTTTGCCCCACTGTAACTGGCAACCGGTGCAGTTGCTGTAAAACAGGAGTGATGTGAGCAGTGCGCTTGGTGAGTGTGAGGATTCTTGCTGCTGAGTTTTGAATGTACTGCAGGCGATTGAGCAATGTGGCAGGGAGACCATAAAAGAGAGAACTGCAGTAGTCAAGACGAGAAAAAATAAATGCATTGACCAACATATTGGCATCAGATTCCAAAAGAAGAGGGCGGAGACGAGCAATAATGAGGAGGTGAAAGAAAGCATCCTTAGTAATTAGTTTAAGATGGGGTTCAAACATAAAGGTGGAGTCAAAGATAACTCCAAGGTTTTTTATAACTTGGGAAGGATGAATAGACACACCATCAGCATCAATACAGGGATGTGATTTGGGGCTGGTGAAATTATCTGAAAATTTTAGCCGGGGGTCTGGGGGCCGCAGCCCCCCGAAGCTCCTGGGTTTTGGGGTTTTCTGACTTAAAAATTGTACTAAAATGGCAAGCAAACACAAGAAAAAACTTGTCATGATTAACAAATTCAAGCCAATTTAATGGTCAACATGCAACTCTG
Source organism: Neoarius graeffei (assembly GCF_027579695.1). Taxonomy (NCBI): domain Eukaryota; kingdom Metazoa; phylum Chordata; class Actinopteri; order Siluriformes; family Ariidae; genus Neoarius; species Neoarius graeffei. Next base: position 29,659,465 of record NC_083571.1, on the reverse strand, counting down.
ACACACACACACACACTCTCGCTCACTCTCTCTCTCGCTCGCGCGCGCGCGCACACTCTCGCACTCTCTCTCACTCGTGCGCACTCTCACTCGCGCGCTCATGCGCGCACGCTCGCTCTCTCACTTGCGCGCTCACGCGCGCACACTCTCTCGCGCTCCCTCTCGCTCGATCCCTCTCTCTCTCACTCACGCACGCCCTCTCTCTCTCTCACGCGCGCGCGCCCCCCCTCTCTCACGCGCGCGCTGCCTCCCTCTCTCGCGCGCACGCGCGCTGCCTCCCTCTCTCGCGCGCGGCGCGCGCTGCCTCCCTCTCTCGCGCGCGTGCTCCCTCCCTCTCTCGCGCGCGCGCTCCCTCCCTCTCTCGCGCGCGCACACACTCGCTCTCTCTCGCGCGCACGCTCACTCGCGCTCACACACACACACCCCAAAGAAACAGCGCGGCAGGGCCCGCTAGCCCCGCGCCTTGGGACGTAATTCGCCCCGTGGCGAGCCGGCACTCCGCTTAGGTTTCGTTTCTATCCCGGGCTCCAGCCCGACTTTGGACGCTCGTAGCTCGGGCAGGGGAGGTCCCAGTATCCCCAAACTTGACAGCCAGAGACCTCTGCCCTCTCCCCAAAGAACGAAATCACTGAACAAATGTCTCACAGTCTCATGTCCAACATCTGTAGCAACCTCTTTCTCCAACCATTCCCAGCGGAACTTGTTTTTCACTATTCTGTCGATTTCTTTAACTCGATTTGCATCTTTACGCTCGATCACGGAGGCTGCCATCTTTCAACTCTGTTTGAAGCGAGCTTACGTACAGCTATCTAACAAGCGCGTTCATTGGTTGTTACAGAGCGATGGGCCAATCACGTACCTCGTTTCATCTCAATGACGTAATTGCGTAAATGACGTAATTACGTCAATGAGATGAAACGAGGTACATGATTGGCCCATCGCTCTGTAACAACCAATGAACGCGCTCGCTTCAAACAGAGTTGAAAGATGGCAGCCTCCGTGATCGAGGCATAAAGATGCAAATCCGAGGCTGCCATCTTTCAAACAAAGTCGGAACGAATAGGATACGAATGTGGATTTGAGGGAAAAATCGGAAACATTTTTTTTTTCAAGTTTTGAGGTGAAAAAAGCGGAATTCCACGAATTCGCGGAAAAATCACATCCCTGATCAATAGTAAAACTGGAGAAATTCTGAACCTGTCTTTTGGTACCTACTAACAGAACCTCCGTTTCGCCAGCATTAAGTTTAAGGCAGTTCTTATACTTAGAACGGGTGTTTGGCCCCGGAAACGGCTCCTGATATCAGACATAACACGCATACATGCCCATACTTTATAGCACCACTGTGCATTTTAAGGCGACACCAAACAAAACACAACTTCAACTTCCTGCAGATATGAGTAGTTAAGATTTCTCTCCATTTTCTTTATCCATCAGGCATTTAACGATTCGCCCAATTCACGGTTTGATTTTCCCACAATATGTTTTGAGTGGGGAAAAAGAAAAAAAAAATTGACAACTGAAGAACATTTTATTACCAAAAAAAAAAGCAAATTTTTATTTCCCTATTCTTTATCAACCTAAACATCCCTTTTATTGAATTTAAAAAAAAACAAAAAACTTTAGTTTTATTTTCTTAACAAGCAAAAAAAAAAAATCATCATTTACAAACTTTTGTAAAGGTTGAAGCAAAATGTAGTCGCCTGTTAACTAAAATCTTCCTTTCATTAAATAACAAATACGTTTGGAAATCAAGGATTTCGAGTCGATCATATACAGATGATAATGCATTACGGAAAGGCGACATTTACCTGAAGAAAGACACAGCTATCTCATCTCATCTCATTATCTCTAGCCGCTTTATCCTGTTCTACAGGGTCGCAGGCAAGCTGGAGCCTATCCCAGCTGACTACGGGCGAAAGGCGGGGTACACCCTGGACAAGTCGCCAGGTCATCACAGGGCTGACACATAGACACAGACAACCATTCACACTCACATTCACACCTACGGTCAATTTAGAGTCACCAGTTAACCTAACCTGCATGTCTTTGGACTGTGGGGGAAACCGGAGCACCCGGAGGAAACCCACGCGGACACGGGGAGAACATGCAAACTCCACACAGAAAGGCCCTCGCCGGCCACGGGGCTCGAACCCGGACCTTCTTGCTGTGAGGCGACAGCGCTAACCACTACACCACCGTGCCGCGACACAGCTATCAAATAATTAAATAAATTAATGAATAAATCATCACGAACTATTTCCCCATTATTATTTAATGATTTTAATGTATAATTAATTCCATTTGGACATTTAATAATAAAGTTTAACTTGTATAGTGCCTTTCTCACACCCACTTTACAATTACAAAAATTAAAAAAATAATAATAAATCAACTGCGAGCTCCTGCTCACTTACGTATCCCGCACTCTTGATTATATCAGACCGTGAGCAATCGAAGGAACAGGACACTTATTACGAATGTTGTCTTTAACAAATAACGAACCCTGAAACGAGTAAGTAAAGAGCCGGGTCTCTCCCCAGGGATCTCTGCAATGGGAGGATTTGATGGCAACGAACAGCTTCACACAGTCGAGTGATAGAAACCTGAAAATAATCAGCTGCATGAAATGAGAAGGAACGGGAAAGTGTGGACACGAGTGTTTGTGTCACGGTGGAGTATTACAGTCCTGAGATGGGCCCGTGGACTCTCATCGCCTACATGAGCAGCAGGAGGAGTGGAGCGAGTGTGATCTGGTATGATGGACAGGTTTATGCTGTGGGTGGATTTGATGGAGTTACTGAGGTGTACAATCCCCCGACCGCAGTCCTCCCAGAGCACGAGCGGCGACCTCATATTTCCTGCCAGCATCTGAAGCTTATAAATAAATCTCTCCTTTCGTCAGCATCCTTTTGGCATCTCACTTATAATCCAATTAAACACTTCAATAGTAGGTATATTTGATTTGAACAGAAAACCAGCAGGTAGGATGTATTCAGTGTGCGCGCGCATGCCCGTGCATATAGATTACTAAATATCTGTTTCGGTCAAAATTCAAAAAACAACCCAAGGTTGACATTTTAAAGGAGAACTTGAAGGCAATTTTTTTTTTTTTATTATCAAAATTCTATTTCTCATTTTATTAAATATCGGAATGCATTTCTGGCAGCTATTTTGTCGCTGCTATAGCAAGTTCTGAGTGTTTGAAATGCGCTCTGTAAAATATCAGTCCGTATGTCAAAGCGACGGCTGTAAACGAGATTCGCTGAGACCTGTGCGAGACATCGTAGGACGGAAGTAAAACGTACAGCGGAAATCAAAGCGACCGACATCTGCCAACATTGTCAAAAGCCGCGCGCGCCCTCTTTCGAATGCTGACGTAATCAAGCCGGAAGTTTTCCCTGTGTCTGAAATCGCTCCCTACTCACTATACAGGGCACTATATAGCGTGGACGCCATTTTGTAGCGCTGTCTGAAACCTTAGTGAGGATTATGTGGGAAATGCGCTGAGTATAATATGGATTTATTACAAAAATACACGCATGTGTTTATTATTTTGAAAACCCACCAGCCGCCTGATCTGGCACGTTTTAATTGTGCGACAGTAATGACGTAAATACCAGCGCGACGGACTCGTCCTTATCCTGATCTTTCTAACTCCACGTTGGTTGGAAGTCATATGGAATAATCTCTACGTCACGTACGCGAAGGAGGCGGCTGTATGTGCAGAAGGATACGGTTTAATAAAGTGCAGAATATATATACAGTGAGAGAATATATACACAGGCAAACAATCCAAAACGGCAGGCTAGATCAAAAACGGGAATTCGGGCAAAAGGGCCGGTCGAGGCGCAAACCCGACATCAAAGGCTAAGCGAGGACAAGAATGAGAAACAGGAAATCAAGACAACGGCTCGGTAACGCGTGCATGCGTATCGTAATACTTCGCGATGCAAATGCATCAGCACAGTCCTTAAATAGGCAAACACACAGTTCCTTAATTGAGCTCAGGTGCGCCTTGTTCACGGCGCAGGACTGACACTCCATCACTGATGAAGCTGGAAAATCTCGAAATGAATCTAAATTGGAACGATATGGCGATCTGGCCGCTGTGTAAACGGTTTTTAAAATGGCGGCGCTGGCACGTCACGTTTGAAGTCTCGCACAAGTCTCGTGAAGATCTCGCGGATAAGCGACGCCTGCCGTGGACCAAACGAACTACATTCAACACGGCGAAAAACCGAAAAGGCCGATAAGTGTAATATAATAATACGCCGATACGAGTCGCGATATAAGGTTAATAAAACCGAAAACGTTATTGAGTAACACGTTAATTAAGAAATAAAGCACGTTTAAAAATGACTTCAGCTCCTCTTTAAATAATATCGGTTGGTTTTTTTTCATGGTATATCAGATATATTCCATTCAGCTAGCATGATACGATATTGAATGAGTCGAAGACGAGTAGCTGAATGGAATATATCTGATATACCATGGAAAAAAAGCCAGCCAATATTATTATTATTATTATTATTATTATTATAATACATTCCTTTTGGGGGGTGGCACGGTGGTGTAGTGGTTAGCGCTGTCGCCTCACAGCAAGAAGGTCCTGGGTTCGAGCCCCGTGGCCGGCGAGGGCCTTTCTGTGTGGAGTTTGCATGTTCTCCCCGTGTCCGCGTGGGTTTCCTCCGGGTGCTCCGGTTTCCCCCACAGTCCAAAGACATGCAGGTTAGGTTAACTGGTGACTCTAAATTGACCGTAGGTGTGAATGTGAGTGTGAATGGTTGTCTGTGTCTATGTGTCAGCCCTGTGATGACCTGGCGACTTGTCCAGGGTGTACCCCGCCTTTCGCCCGTAGTCAGCTGGGATAGGCTCCAGCTCGCCTGCGACCCTGTAGAACAGGATAAAGCGGCTAGAGATAATGAGATGAGATGAGATGAGGCATTCCTTTTGGGTGTTCGACGCGTCTTTCTCGTTCAAAATTCTCTCAAAATCTTCTGTATTTAATGAAGCAAACCTGGCGGCCATGTTTGTTTACAAATCGTCACAGTCACTCATGAGCATGGAAGTGTTACGTCTCTGACGTGTGACATCATGTTGTCTTGACAACCATGCAATATCAAACCATATTCAACACTCATTCTCCATTGAATACACGTAGGATAAGCGATATGCTAACAATATTACATGCTATCAAACCAAATGAATGAAAACCGCTAGAAGGGAATAGAACACACGGTTTTATTCCATCGACTCCGCATCGCGCGGATAAGCGACGCTTGCCGTGGACCAAACGAACTACATTCGATGTGGCTAAAAACCGAGAAGGCCGATAAACGTAATATAATATGCCGGTACGAGTTGTGATATAAGGTTAATAAAACCGAAACGTAATCGAATAACACGTTAATTAAGAAATAAAGCGAGTTTAAAAATAACTTCAGCTCCTCTTTAAGAAGGAAAGAGAGAGAAAGAAAGAAAATACAGGGGAGTGAATGAACTGGAAGAAGAGAGAACGGGAAGTGAGAGAGAGAGGGTGATTAACTGAAAGGAGAGGCGTGTTTTATTCCTCCAGCTGATTCTCCGTTTCTTCATGTGTGTCGAAGCCCCCTCCCCCCTCATTAGAGCACTGTAAATGCTTTATAATCAGTGTGTATAAAACAGCAGCGTGTGGGCTACATGTCGTTCTACCGCTGGATCTGAGCCACATGGTTTTTCAGTCCAGTCTCATAACTTCATATAAATCATCTGCTTTTCTCTCACGCAGCAGTATGTTTAGCTCATTAGATGAGGTCACTTCCTGTCTCTTATCGCTGTGTGAAACTGATAGGTTTTGATCTCTCTCTCTGTACTGAAGAAAGCTGAACTGATAAAGTGTGATCTACGAACGTGGTCCTCGGCCGCTGAGGAGCTTCTGCCTCACGGATCCAGCAGCAACATTCACTGACGCAGACGGTCAGAGATGTTTACAGCTTACCACTGCAGCCTCCCTCACACACACACACACACGACACTCAAAAGCATACTTCCCAAATAGCAGCTTTGCAGCCACATGTCTTTCTTTAGAAAAAGAGGAGGTTAAAAAAACTGCAGGAATTTAAGGGAGAGCTGAAGAATTCCTGGCATGTCTGTTTTGGAAAGCCTTAATTACTCAACATGGAGTGAAATAGCCCAATACACACACCCTGACTCTCTCACACACACACACTCTCAGTGTACAGACGTACAGAGGGGAACTCACCGAGTGTTTTCAGGTTGATGAGGTCAGTCTGGAGATCTCCAGCTGAAACAGAGAGAGATTATTTGAGGATGGCAGGACTTCAGTAAATCAGTAAACACAGTGTGGGGAGCAAAAACGATGCTGCAAGACTCCAATGCAAGGAGAAGATTATTTATCAGCAGATTTACTTTTTTTTAAATTAGTAGGAATTTTAAGCCTTCATTCATCACATGTACATTAGAGCACAGTGAAATTATTTTGATGCATTTAAAAAACCCCACGCACACGCGCGCGCACACACACACACTTTCCTGCTGGTCTGAGGAAATGGAACCAGCGACCTTTTGGTCGTCAAACTGCTTCTCTAACCTTTGGACCACAGCTTTCCCTTTACATGAGGAAGGGAGGGAGGGAGGGAGGGAGGGAGGAAGGAAGGAAGGAAGGAAGGAAGGAAGGAAGGAAGGAAGGAAGGGAGGGAGGGAGGGAGGAAGAGGAGGAGAAAGAAAGAAAGAAAGAAAGAAAGAAAGAAAAAGGAAAAAGAAAAACAAAGAAAGAAAGAAAGAAAGAAAGAAAGAAAGAAAGAAAGAAAGAAAGAAAGAAAGAAAGAAAGAAAGAAAGAAAGAAAGAAAGAAAGAAAGAAAGAAAGAAAGAAAGAAAGAAAGAAAGAAAGAAAGAAAGAAAGAAAGAAAGAAAGAAAGAAAGAAAGAGAGGAAAAAGGAAAACAAAGGCAGAAAGAAAGAAAGAAAGAAAGAAAGAAAGAAAGAAAGAAAGAAAGAAAGGCAGAAAGAAAGAAAGAAAGAAAGAAAGAAAGAAAGAAAGAAAGAAAGAAAGAAAGAAAGAAAGAAAGAAAGAAAGAAAGAAAGAAAGAGAGGAAAAAGGAAAACAAAGGCAGAAAGAAAGAAAGAAAGAAAGAAAGAAAGAAAGAAAGAAAGAAAGAAAGAAAGAAAGAAAGAAAGAGAGGAAAAAGGAAAACAAAGGCAGAAAGAAAGAAAGAAAGAAAGAAAGAAAGAAAAAGGAAAAAGAAAAACAAAGAAAGAAAGAAAGAAAGAAAGAAAGAAAGAAAGAAAGGAAAAAGGAAAACAAAGAAAGAAAGAGAGGAAAAAGGAAAACAAAGGCAGAAAGAAAGAAAGAAAGAAAGAAAGAAAGAAAGAGAGGAAAAAGGAAAAAGAAAAACAAAGGCAGAAAGAAAGAAAAAGAAAGAAGAAAAAGGAAAAAGAAAAACAAAGAAAGAAAAAGAAAGAAAGAAAGAAAGAAAGAAAGAAAGAAAGAAAGAAAGAAAGAAAGAGGGAAAAAAACAAAGGCAGAAAGAAAAGAGAAATCAAGAAACAGAAAATAAAAATAGATAGAGAGAAGACGGCATGGCAAGAAAATTCTACCCTTTGTGCTCTTCATTGAACACATCTGTATAAACACTGAGTGTACGTAGGAGTCCTACACACGCGCGCACACACACAGACACGCACACACACCCCTCCATTGCAGGCTAATGTGCAGCTGATGTGCGTGAAAAGTGCTGAGAGTGAAATGTTTTATGATAAAGTCAGTTGGTAGTGTGTGTGTTGTATTCCACACACTTCTTTGCTGTGTGTGTGTGTGTGTGTCTCTCTCTCTCACACACACACCCTCCTGCACACTTATGGCCCTTTTCCACTACCCTTTTTCAGCTCACTTCAGCCCGACACGGCTCGCGTTTCGACTACCAAAAACCAGCACGACTCAGCTCGCTTCAGCCCTGCTTAGCCCCTAAAACTCGCACCGTTTTGGAGTGGGGCTGAAGCGAGCCAAACCGTGCTGAGTGAGGTTGGGGGCGTGAGCAGACACTCCCCTGTGCACTGATTGGTGAGGAGGAGTGTCCTCACATGCCCACACGCGCCCCGCGAGCGCGCTGGGATCTGTAAACACCGCAAACCCGGAAGGAGAATAATTACGAATTATGAGAATTTCTGAAGCCTTATGCGCCTCGCCTCATCTATACGCTCTTGCCAGTATCTGTCCGCGTTGTCGGTGACAACAAGCCACAGCACCAAGACCAGCAACACTAACGACTCCATGTCCTCCATGTTTATTGTTTACTCTCCGGGTCGTGAGACTACCGCTTAAAAGCTCACTGATGTCACTGTTTGCGCTGCTTAACGACATCACCTGACGTCCACCCACTTTCGCTAACTCCACCCAATGTGTCCACCCACTTCCAGCCAGCACGGTTCAGTGCGGTTGTAGTCGAAATGCAACTCCAACAGCCCCGCTCAGCTCGACTCAGCACGGCACGGCTCAGCCCGACTCAGCCGCGTTTGTAGTGGAAAAGCGGCAATATACACAACCCCTCATCATGCTCTCTGCTGATTGGCTGCCAGGTGTGTGTTCATTCCTTTCTTCAAGACGAGGCGTTGTTTCTAATCTAATCGTGATTTTTAATTCTCCACAAGTGCGCAGTCTAATGACTGAGCACTGAGACGGGAGGTCCTGTGCGAGAGCTCTTTAGTGAGCGAGCGTGCACTGTTTGTACTGCGATGCTGCTCTTAAACCCAGGAACAGAAATAAGTTTGGCAGTGTGAGTGCAGCAGCACTTGCGTGTACCCACAATGTTGGATATTTTAGAGCACTGTTTTTTTCCCCCCCAGAGGCTGGCCTTACAGTAAACACACACACCTCTCTCACCCCTGACCTGCTTATTTTCATCAATTAAAAAATAAATAAATAAATAAATAAATAAATAAAAACACCCAGGAAATCTGTGGATTTGTTGCTAGTGGCGTTTCATCCCCAGGTTTTGCTCAGTAAAGATATACAGTAAGATGCATCACTTTTACCACACGCTCAGCACTGCTCATATACTTGCGGGGGATTAAAAGCAGCGAGTCAGAGATGAAACATTTCAGTGGAACAGGTTTCCAAATCAAACTGTACACTGCAAAAAACCATCTCTTAGCAAGTTACTGTATAATATCTTGAAAATAGTTGAAACGATCTCGCATTTCCTGTTAGAAGAATACAAGACACCGACTCAGATTATTAAACCCAGTTCTAGATTGCAACCAACTTATTCCAAGACGTCTTATCAAGTAAAAATATCTGTCCGTGCGGCAAGATAACTTCACTAGCGTTAAGGAATTTTCTCCTCAAATTCGGTTTTCAATGTTATCCAGTGTCGCGATTAGCGAGTCATGCACAGTGACATTTAAAGCAGACCTGGGCATTTTACGGCCCGCATCCGGCCCTTTGGTTCATTCTGACCGGCCCGCGTAAGGTTAATTAGAAATTACAAAATAAACGCATTTTATAATTTTACCTCATGCATGGACTGAATGTGCATTGCTTTTATTTTGAAGTTGTGTTCAACAAAAACGCAATGCGCGCGACATGAACATGACATGAAATCCCACAAAACCTAATCCCGCGATAACTACTTCCGTAATTTGTCCAGACCAACCACAAACTTGTACGTCATCCTTCAAACGGTCCAGCCAATCACATAGTGTGACGTCACCAGCAGGCGCCGGAGCCCGAGCCGATCTGTAGATCTGATTCCTACACCGAATCGACACGGCGTCATTATTATAATATGATGTATCTTGCTTAATATTTGGAGTAGAAAGACAATATTGTGATGTCTTTACTGTGTTTTGGGGTGAATGTGACTGAAAAAAAAAAAAAAAAAAAGGTACAAACGTTCACGTTTTGTTAACCATTGTTTTGGGAAATCTGATTGAATAAATGACATTTTTTTGTAAAGCAACCTCGTTTTTTCCATACTCTTACCAGTCTTAGCAGCTTGTAAAAACAGTGTTATTTACTGCTTTATATAAAGAAATACAATTAATATTATGCAGAATTTAGTTCAGCCTTTTGGTCCGGCCCTCCACAAAATTTTCTGTTTCTCATGCGCCCCCATGGAAAAAATAATTGCCCACCCCTGCGTTAAACAGACCGACGAGCTCCGTTTTCTGATGTCTACATGACTGCGGTCATGATCTGGGTCTCGAAGCAAACACCCTCACCGTCCATCCAAAAGTATTCACTAATTGAGAAAACCCATTAGACTGGCAATCAAAACTGACCATTCAGAAGGACTGAAACACTAAAGCTGACGATACACGGGGCAACTTTTTGGGCAATCTTGCCCATAACAGGCAACCAGGTGAGACACGGGGCAACAGACGAGAGCAAACCTATTGCCAGGGAGACAGACAGCGCAAAGATGGGCACTGAAACATCTGCATCTGTCACGTTTGTCTTGGCTTCAGCCTTTATTTCGTATCACTTCTGGAACAAAACTGAATAGATACTCTGGCCAAAAGATAAATTTGTTTGCAGACGACACCAGTATTTTTTGTTCCGGTGAGAATTTGCAGCAGACTTTAGAGACAATCACAACTGAAATAAATAAACTAAAACTATGGTTTGACAAAAGTAAATCATTAAATCTAAGCAAAACAAAGATCATGTTGTTTGGGAGACACAAAATAGATTGTAATGTAGAATTGATAATAGACAATACTAAGATAGAGATGGTACAGGAAATTAAATTTCTTGGTGTGATTTTGGATCCTAAAGTCTGCTGGAAACCTCATGTAGGATACGTACGAGCAAAACTGGCAAAGTGCTCGGCAATTCTGTGGAAAACAAAACATATTCTTGATTGCAAATCTTTGCATACTCTATATTACTCATTATTTTTGCCATATCTGACTTACTGTGTCGAAGTCTGGGGAAACACCTACAAAACCACTCTGCAGCCGATATGTACAATACAGAAAAGAGCAATAAGGACAATAAACAAAACAGGATACAGAGATCACACAAACTCACTATTCATAAAATCACACATGTTGAAATTTATGGATTTGGTCAAATTCAGAACAGCACAAATAATGTACAAAGCGAGAAATAATCTATTGGCAAAAAATATACAAGGAATGTTTAGTGAGAGAGAGGGGGGATATAATCTAAGGGGAGACCTAAATTTTAAAAAACCAAAGGTTCGAACAAATATGAAAAGCATGTGCGTATCGAGCTGTGGGGTGACTTTATGGAACAGACTGGAGACAGAAATAAAACAAAGTGCAAATATAAATCTGTTTAAAAAAAGGTACAAAAAATATTTTTAAACAAGTATATAGAAGAGGAAGTATGTTAATGGAGGATGATGAGGGATAAATAGAATAGGGTTGATTGTTATATTAGAACTAACTTAGTATATGGTATATATTTATTTATGGGGATAGTTTATATATTCATATTTACAGGGATAGGTATGTAGTAGATATTTATTTTTGTAATTATATATTTATATAGATATTTATGAAGTGTATATATGGTATATAGTATAAATATTTTTTGTAATTATATATTTATATAGATATTTATGAAGTGTATATATGGTATATAGTATAAATATTTTTTGTAATTATATATTTATATAGATATTTGTGAAGTGTATATATGGTATATAGTATAAATATTTTTTGTAATTATATATTTATATAGACATTTATGAAGGGTATATATGGTATATAGTATAAATATTTTTTGTAATTATATATTTATATAGATATTTATGAAGGGTATATAGTATAAATATTTTTTGTAATTATATATTTATATAGATATTTATGAAGTGTATATATGGTATATAGTATAAATATTTTTTGTAATTATATATTTATATAGATATTTATGAAGTGTATATATGGTATATAGTATAAATATTTTTTGTAATTATATATTTATATAGATATTTGTGAAGTGTATATGGTATGTAGTATATATTTTTGTAATTATATATTTATATAGATATGAAGTGTATATATGGTATGTAGTATATATTTTTGTAATTATATATTTATATAGATATTTGTGAAGTGTATATATGGTATGTAGTATATATTTTTGCAATTATATATTTATATAGATATTTATGAAGGGTATATAGTATAAATATTTTTTGTAATTATATATTTATATAGATATTTATGAAGTGTATATATGGTATATAGTATAAATATTTTTTGTAATTATATATTTATATAGATATTTGTGAAGTGTATATATGGTATGTAGTATATATTTTTGTAATTATATATTTATATAGATATTTATGAAGTGTATATATGGTATGTAGTATATATTTTTGTAATTATATATTTATATAGATATTTATGAAGTGTATATATGGTATATATTTTTATAGGTGTATTAATGTAGTTTGGATTTTGGGGTAGTTAAACAGGGGTGGGAAATTAAAAAAAAGTATTGTACTTCTTCCCACTCCTTTTTCGAACAATGTGCTGTGTATTGTAATGTCTTAACTCTTTGTTATTTTTTTTTTTGGTCACTTTCTCGTTGTCTTTCTTTTGTATGTACAAATAGTTACTTTTTTTATACATGTTCGAAATAAAAATAAATTCATTCATTCATTCAAGAGATAATGAGATGACTAAATCGGAAAAAAAAGTAAAATGCACCCACTAAAGTCAGTCACTGTTGGTGGTGAACAAAATTGCACCTGTTCATCGAAATTCTTTTTTTTTTTTTTCACCAGCCAGCCGGACTAGTTACCTTCCAAAGTAACTCGCCAAACAGAAAATCAACTCGCCAAAATTTGTTCATGTATGAATTTTACTTCTGTCAAAAATAACGCAAAAGAGAGTAGTTACCATTGTTCATGACTAATGTGCATTTATTTCAAGTAGGGCTGGGTATCACCAGATACCTCATGATACTATGGCGATATTTTGCCCACGATAACGATAATATCACGGTACAGCGATTCTGCGATAATCGATATATTGCAAGAAATTTCAACCACATCACAATATCTGTGTCACTGAAGAAAATCAGAATTTATTGACCACTGTAAAATTACATTTCGCATACATAACTACACACTCTTGCCAGACATATTTGTCTCTATTCCACTGCTGGCAAAACCAAGAGTTGCTTCACTACAATATACAGAAAATTCCCATTTCTGTGCTAGTATTATCAACTTTTCTGTAAGCATGGACACATCAGTGCTGCTTAACAAGCAGAATCAAATTGTTTTATGAAAACTTAACTTGCACCGCAGACTGCACATACATTTCAGTGCTAACACTAATATCAATTTGTTCTTTGTAAACTTGAGAACATATACCTGAGAACATTTAACTTGTGCTTATTTTGCAGGAACAACACACTGTCTGAAACACATTGAAAAGTGCAGTGGGCATCTTAATTGGAGCATCTTAATTTAATTGGAGCGAAACAGGTTTTGCAAAGTGCATTCTCTTTATCTGACTCACTGTTTTTTTTTTTCTCCTTTCCTTTGGAATCCAAAGTGCCTCCAAACATCTGCCTTAAAGTTCGGCGGCGTCTCTAGGTTTACGTTAACAGCCATGCTTGCCTGTTTTTTTTCCTCACTGCAACCGCCGGGGAAAAAAGAGAAGACGAAGAGTGCCTTGCAGTGAGGTAGCGGCACAGCGACACCTCGCGGAGTGGAGGTGCGGAAGTCGTACTGGATTTACAACCCGTCTGAAACATGATTTTATTATTTGAAAAAATATCGATATTCAAATTGAGTATCGATATTGAATCGGAAGACAAAGTATCGCGATATATCGCCGTATCGATATTTTTGCACACCCCTAATTCCAAGACCCGAGTATTCTGATAGTTTTTTTTTGCACACTTTACAAATTGCCATTTGCTGTTCCACGTCCTCCTCGCGATATCCAAAAAAAAGTTCTTTTAGGAACCAATTCGTCCGCTTCCATTTTTCATTTGTCGCTGAAATTGACAGAGCTTACGCGGTAGCCTATGCAACACCAGCGATTGCACGAACGGAGTCAGCGCTGTAAACCGGAACTAGGAAATCTTCCCGCAAGTTCCTTTCAGCACCGAGATGTTGCCCGGGATTGGTTGGCGAGTGCGTGACGTTATTGTCTTTTTTACCCTTAGGCAGCCTCTCACGTTACTGCCTGAGGGACAGGGAGAAAACCACCGGAAATAGTGCAGCAGATAACATAATATTTCAGAGGAATCTTTCAAATTGTGATACAAGTGCCAAATTCGGCACAGATGCTCCTTAGACATTATTCTTTTGGAAAAGTACGCGGGCCACTTGAAATTCAAGATGGCTGCCCATTTTAAAGATGGCCACCATGTCCAGTACAGAAATATATCGTGTTGCCATAACTATGCACAGACTTGTCGGATATGGATGATTCTGGCATCAAATTATACATTTTTGACCATGTAGAATCCAAATCTGGGAGAATAAAATCACTCAGAAGCTTACTTTCGCCTTATTATTGGCCTTTTGTAAAACAGTCCACTAACATAGCTAGCATGCATGTTTGTATAGACTGTAGCAATAATTATAGTTTGGGGTGTAGGGTGTAGCAGTAGAGGTAGAGGATGTCCTCGTCATAGCAATCAGTGTTCTGCCTCTCCTTTAAGGGATTGGTCTGCACCAGTTGTGGGTGGCCTTTGGCCAAGGACAGAACCTGAGATGGATTCCTGTACATGACCTGCACCTCCTTTAGGACTGGAGAAGAGCAAAGGAATACTCTTCTTCCATGCCTTCACTGGTTGCGATGTTGTATCAGGCTTCCGCAGCAAAGGGAAGAAGTCTGCATGGCAAACCTGGGATGTGTATGCTGAAGCTTCTGATGTCTTTGCCAAGCTCAGCCAGTACCCACCAACAGTAGATGATGATCTGGAGGTCCTGGAGAAGTTTGTGGTGACAATGTATGACAGGTCCAGTACAGTTGCACGTGTTGATGATGCCAGGCTGGATATGTTTGCTCAAAAGGCCATATGAAGCCATCCCTCCAACTCAAGCAGCACTACTTCAGCATGCAAAGCGCGCTGCCTATCAAGCAGGCTGTATATGGAGTCAGTCAACACTGCGCCAACCAGAAACACAAAGTCCTGCTGACTGGGGATGGACAAAGAGTGGAGACACATGGAAGGTCTTCTGGACAACGCTTCCACCTATTGCCGAGAGTTGCCAACAGCTGACCAAATGTGGATGCAAATCTGAATGCCGTGGAAGGTGCAAATGCTACCGATTCAGTCTCACCTGCACCGGACTACGTAGCTGCAAATGTGAGGACAAGTGAAACCATGCAGCTCACTGCTGGGGTGAACAGTGCATTTGTGAGCTCTGTATTCGACTCATTGCACTCTGCAGTGACAAACATTGACCATAACTAAACATTCCAGTTGTGCATTTGAAAATAAATAAATAAAATAGTTTGTAGGATATGTTCTGGTCTATGTATATTTTTCATCATATTTTTGCTAGAAATGGCAGAAAGGAGCTCCCTAGAAGGTTAAGAGTGGGATTTTTAGATTTCTCATAGTCAAAAACCTACTTTTAGACACTAAGATCATTCCAATCGGTCAAAGTGGCCAGATTATATCCCATTTTCAAGTCCGCAGCGGCGGCCATCTTGAAATTAAGCAGCCATCTTGAATTTCAGGTGGCCCGCATACTTTTTCAAAAGAATAATGTCTAAGGAGTATTTGTGCCAAGTTTGGTGCTTGTATCACCATTTGAAAGATTGTTTCAGTTATCTGCTACACTAAAAAGGTTTTAAACAAACACAACAAACACGAAACAAACGCAAGTCGGCAAATGACCATAAAATACTCGATAGTTACGATATAATAATATGTATCTCACACAGAATTTTAGGAGATATATCGAGTATATTCGATATATCGCACAGCCCTAGTCTGAATCTTCATTTCATATATATTTTTTTATTTTTAACTAGCCAGCCGGGCTGCCTAGTGACAGGAATTACCCGCCAAATGACAAATTAAGTCGCCTCGGGCAACCGGACCACCGCGCATTTCGAGCCCTGTATCATATACCTCAGTAATCTTTAACCAAACAGTTTAACTTGCATGGTGAAATTTCAAATGTGTATACATTAATACTATTTCGGTCAGAAAATCACTGAAACACTGGTAAAATCTATCCTATAATCATTAGGGCTGGGAATCGATCCAGATTTCCTGGATCGATTCGATTCATAAAGTCACGATCCGATTCGATATCGATCTAGTAAGAGGGACACAGAGAGAGAGAAGAGTCAAGGATTTAAAGGATTTATTTTGGAATGAAAAAAATCCAGGTTTTATTTAGTCTGGCTAACGCGACTTCAAAGCTGTACGAGCTATTGGTCTGGCCAAGATATTCAGCCCAACCGTTTTCCAGAGCCCGTGGTTGACCCGCCTCCCTGAAATGCCTCAGTTTGCTACTGGTCGAAGCCAGAAAAGGCTGTGACGAAGCTTAAACCAATCACATCACTCTTTCCTCTGACATATGTGATGCAACGATAGGATTCTCGCTGAGCCCCATTGATTTGGCTACTAGCGGGGCTAACTGGTAGATTAAACTCTTACCGAAGCCAGTCAGGAGCAAGGCGAAAACGTCCTTCCTTTCAATAAATACCTCCAGGGCTGCTCTTCGCTCCGTTTTCAATGAGAACTTCCCGTTGAATGCTTTCAATACAGCATGATTCTGTAAACAATCTATGGCTTCTGGTCACAGTTCTACTACGTCACTGCCTTGAACACGCCTCTACCCAGGGCCGTTGGAGATGCTCAAAGTTGATTGGCTCCCGATTTTTCCGGAGCTTGGAAGAGCTGGAGATAGCTTGCCTGGCCAGACTAAGCTCGCAACAGGCCCTCGTGTTGCGTCACGCTTAGGATGGGCGGGCCCAGGCTAGGTTTTATTTGAATTCTAAATCAAAACCATGACATTCGGTGGCCCTCTTTTGGTTGAATAACATACCCATGGCAGGGTTTCTGACCACAAAGAAAAAAAAAGCACCTCAGCAACCGTGTAAGAAATGATGCTTATTTGCCACTATATTTTACCTCTATGTGGCACAGTTTGACAGTTTGCACACTGCTTTTGTTCTGTCGACTTCGTCTCTGTCCTCGTAACGTTTGAATCCAAAGTAATGCCATACATCAGCTTTCAGGCCAGGCGGTGATTTTAGCTGTGCAGCTTCAGCCATCTCGCGTTCTTAAGTTTCGGTTTCGTTTGCCGGCACCCGCTTTTTATAGCGGTCCTTGCGCGGTCGAGAAAATAATGCCTATAGCCACCTGGAAGAGATCGATCCACACATTTTTGAATCGATCTCGTATTTTTTGAACGTGAATCGATATCGGATCGTGGATCGATCTTTTGAACCCAGCCCTAATAATCATGTGTCTAAAACCTCTCAGAGACCCTGAAAATGCACCTGAGAGCATCTGTTTTCAAAAAATTTTCCAGGGGGGCATGCCCCCGCACCCCCCTAGTTTCACTTCGTGCCGTTGGTGCTCAATTGTCTGTGTTTTATCATGCCAGAATTTAGGGCTTTAATTTTTTTCTGGGGAAAACACTGCTTTCTATTTATTAGTCGACACTGTCCGAAACCGATACCAGAGGTCGGGAACAATAATGACCCCTGGTGGGCCTTTTCGCAGTAATTTTGGTCAAACCAGAAGCCGGCTAGAGACAGTGGAAGTTTTAGTCACGGTCAATAGATGTGTATCCTTCTGTGGAAAACAATAAAAATATTGGATTCTGGAGAACAGAGAAAATAAGAGAAGGTTCAGGGATATTAAAGGGGCACCAAATATAATATATACAGTTGCTGATGTAACAAAGTAACATATTCTTAAGTATTCTATCAAATTTATGTACTAGAAAACAACAAAATATCTTGGTAATTGTAAATATAATAGTCGGTACGCTAAACGGCACAAGAGTCGCCATTTTTAAAAGACCGTGACGTCAGCGCTACCCACTGCACTAGGAGAGAAGCGTGTAATCATGGCGTCGGGCGCATCAAGTGAAAGCGACAGCTCTGTCGAATCATACGAAGAGATCCCGCAAGCAGGCTATGGCTTAGAAGGGTACCAGTTTGAACCAGTTTGTGTAGCCGATCACTTACAATTCATCCTACTTTCCGATTCACACGTGCTAGTCCCAACCTCAATGAGCCAACACAACTGGGCACATACATACGTCATGAGTGTTACGCAGAGGAAATGAACATGCATTCTGATTGGATAAAATTAATATCATGGCGGGCTGTTCAAACTGCGGAAATAGTTTGCTCGAGCTACTTTCAAAACACTATAACTTTCCAACCTTAGAACAAAAAACATTTGTAAGTCTTGAATAAGGTTCGTTAATGTGTGTTTTATTGTTATATTTACTCTATATATTGCCCTCTGTTCCCCTTTAATCATACTGTTTTGAAGACGTCACATTTGATTAGAAACATCTAATCAGGGCTATACATTAACTTTTGAAACCACTTGTCCTGTCGGGCAAGTTGAAAGGAAATTTACTTGTCCGAAGAAATATTTGAGAAAAAAAAAAACCCCACAAACTATTTGTAACCCAACAATCTTTATTGCATTTGCATCACACCGCTTGTGGCTTGTACTCTTGCCATGAGACACTAGAATGTCTCGCCTATATGAAGCTGTACCTTTAAACATGCTGCTCGAGACATCAGCATAAGTAGGATCCGATATGCACAGAGAACATTGCATTCCATCTCCGGTGTCTTGGACCCATTCAAATTAATCCTTCCAAGAACTGAGAAATTTCCGCTCTCTCTTGCTTTCATGGTTCTGCTGTAATTGTTTCCTCTTCTTTTCAGCACCAGATGTCTCGGATTCACTAGACTTCTTTGTGAAGCCGAACTTCAGGAGGGACATTTTCTAAATGCCTAAATTTTTATGATGAACACCAACAACAATTCAAAGATTTGGAAATTATCACATACTCAACATAAATATACAGCTGAATAATGATCCCGCCAACAGAAATGTCAACAAATCCACATGTATGACACGATTAAAACCAATCATAAACGACCGTTTACTTTTCAGCTCAAATACACGAAACGGTATTGGCCGGTTTCGCAAGTGGAATCTTCAGTCCCCCCAGGATTCCGCGGGCCTTTTTTGTGATTGGTGCGGGCTAAAATGTCTGATGTTGCGGGGTTTTTCCAAAAAACACAAATAAACTATTTGTAATAAACTAATTTCACCAGAATTACTTTAACACAAAAATCTATTCACTGCAGAAAAAAATTGGACTCCATCAATCATTAATTTATGAGAAATTGAAAACCAGAAAATTAAAATTATATATATATATATTTTCATTTTTAAATTATTAACTTTGAATATATATATATATATATATATATATATATATATATATATATATATATATATATACATACACACACACACACTGCAAAAAATGATTTCTTGTTGAGAGAAAATATCTTTAATATGGGTGAATTTATCTATTATTTCTTATTAGAAGTTTACTAGAACTCAAATATAAGATTATTTAGCTTACTTTGAGACGCTTTTACTAATTTCAAGCCTTAAATTTTCTTATTCTATTGGCAGATAATTTTGCTCATTTTAAGCATTCAATTCTAGAAAGAAGCAAAATTATCTGCCAATAGAATAAGAAAATTTAAGGCTTGAAATTAGTAAAAGCGTCTCAAAGTAAGCTAAATAATCTTATATTTGAGTTCTAGTAAACTTCTAATAAGAAATAATAGATAAATTCACCCATATTAAAGATATTTTCTCTCAAAAAGAAATAATTTTTTGCAGTATATATATATATATATCCTCCACTGATTAATTGTTGTTGTCTAATTATTCATTGTGGCTCCTGTATGGTATTTAATGATTGCGATGAAAGTTGCGGTGTGTTTTAGGTTTTTGTTGCGATTACATTGCGGGAGGAAGTGAAAGTTGCGAGGAATTGTTGCGATTTTCTCTTTGTGATTAAAATTGAGTGATATGTTAAATATTAAGTTATTACTGAAAAACTATTGATTAAAAAAAACAAAGACACTGAGAAATGGTCCTATAAACAACTTTACCAATATAAAAGATTAGCAGGACTACAAAAATGCAGAAAAATAGGCTTTACTTATCCAAATGCACCTGTTGGTTCAAAAGTTAAAGTGCAGAGAACCTCACAGCACAACATGACGTTACCTTAAAATATAATATAAATGCCTCAGCTTTCATGTAAGAAAAAAAACTATTAATACTAGTACTGTGTGCAGGCAGTCTCTCCTGAAGACTAAACTAAACAATAACTATAAACTAATAAAATAAATGGCTCAGGCTTCATAGAAGAAAAAAAACAATTTGAACAGAATCTCACAGTATGATGCTGAAGCTGCCTAAACAATGGAAAATAAAATACCATTTTGGCAAAAATGTTGGCATCCATTAATTTCTTGTATTAAGTAAAAAAAGTAATGTAAAGTGCGCACAGTCCTTCACTGTAAACATAACACACTTTCAGTAACAGAATTTAAGCCTATATAAACACTGACTCACACATGCTGCTTCTCTTCAACGTCTACACGGAAGTAAGGCGGAAGGTAGTTTGTCGACGTCACCTCAAGACGACGCCAACGATTGGTCAAATTTGCAGGAAAGTTGCGGTGATTGGATATAATTGCAACACCGCCCTGAATTCGCGGGGATTGGTTGAATTTGCGTTGATGTTGCAAATCGCAACATCGCGAAATCCTGGAAGGTCTGAATATTGCGCATGCGCACATCGCTCTTTCCAAATAGAAACATCCGGCAATTCATCAAAACAATAATGTCGAGTGAGATGCTTCGGAAATCATGTGAATAAACTGATAAATTTGATACGTAACCCGAATATCAGCGTATTTTGGCACTTGTCCGATCGGACAAGTAACTGAGACGATGAACTTGTCCGACATCAAGTAACAGTTGTCCGCTTGTCCGGGACAAGTGATAATGTCGAGCCCTGCTAATACGTAGCACTTTTGAGCACCACCTTCTGAAAAGTAACGTGTGGAACTGTGCTGCCACCTTTTGCCTTGTTGCGCCATCACATGCAATACGGGGCATTTGTGTGGCAATTAGGTGAGTTGTAGAGAAGAGAAAACAGTCAGAGAGGACAGATTTAATACTTTAAAAGGAATCTAAGTAGATTGTTAACCTTCTTAATGATCTTTAGTTGGGTTTGAATGATTCGGTACGATGGCCAGCAAACTGCCTACAATCAACAGTTCTGGTCATGCCATTGCTCAGTTGTTGAAATTGATTTGAGTAGTTTACGCTGTCTCACTATGCAAATAATGCAATTCCATCCATCCAGCTTCTACCGCTTATCCAGATCTGGGTCGTGGGGGTAGCAGCCTAAGCAGAGCAGCCCAGACTTCCCTCTTCCCGGCCACCTCCACCAGCTCTTCCAGGGGAATACCGAGGCATTCCCAGGCCAGACGAGAGATGTAATCTCTCCAGCGTGTCCTGGGTCTGCCCTGGGGTCTCCTCCCGGTAGGGCGTGCCCAGAAAACCTCCCTTGGGACATCCTAACAAGGTGCCTGAACCACCTCAACTGACTCCTTCCGATGTGAAGGAGCAGCGGTTCTACTCAGAGTCTCTCCCGAATGACCAAGCTTCTCACCCTGTCTCTTAGGGAGAGCCCAGCCACCCTGCGGAGAAAACTCATTTCTACCGCTTGTATCCGTGATCTCATTCTTTCGGTCACTACCCATAGCTCGTGACCGTAGGTGAGAGTAGGAACGTAGATGGACCAGTAAATTGAGAGCTTTGCCTTTTGGCTCAGCTCTCTCTTTACCACAACAGACCGGTTTAGCGTCCGCATCACTGCTGATGCTGCCCACATCCGTCTGTCCAACTCCCGCTCCCCCTTACCCTCACTCGTGAACAAAACCCCGAGATACTTAAACTCCTCCACTTTAGGCAGCAACTCCCCCCTGACCCGGAGTAGGCACTCCACCCGTTTCGGCTGAGCGCCATGGCCACGGACTTGGAGGTGCTGATCCTCGTCCCAGCCGCTTCGCACTCGGCTGCAAACCGTCCCAGCGCATGCTGTAGGTCACAGACTGATGAAGCCAACAGGACCACATCATCCGCAAAAAGTAGAGACGGGATCCTGCTGCCACCAAACCGGACACCCTCTGCCCCATGGCAATTAATTTGAAATTTTATTGCAAATAATGCAATTAAATTTCAAAATTAATAAAAAAAAAAAAATAGTGGAACAAAAGGTTATTTTTAAACTCTGAGAACTCTGAGCAACTGATAGATGTTTTGGGCACAAGAATTGCTCCTGAAGGTGCTTTACTTTGCTTTCTCAAGATGGATGTACATTGCTGGAAGTGGCCAAATAAGGCTGATGGGGAGGGGGATCTCATCTCATCTCATTATCTCTAGCCGCTTTATCCTTCTACAGGGTCGCAGGCAAGCTGGAGCCTATCCCAGCTGACTACGGGCGAAAGGCGGGGTACACCCTGGACAAGTCGCCAGGTCATCACAGGGCTGACACATAGACACAACCATTCACACTCACACCTACGGTCAATTTAGAGTCACCAGTTAACCTAACCTGCATGTCTTTGGACTGTGGGGGAAACCGGAGCACCCGGAGGAAACCCACACGGACACGGGGAGAACATGCAAACTCCGCACAGAAAGGCCCTCGCCGGCCACGGGGCTCAAACCCAGGACCTTCTTGCTGTGAGGCAACAGCGCTAACCACTACACCACCGTGCCGCCCGGGGGTGGGATCAAAATTTCAAAAAATTTCAAACAGCTGTAACTTCAGTTCTATTTAACCTAGAGGGAAAATAAAACCAGTTTTGAATTCAGAACTTCATACTCTCTCTTTTGATACTGCCACACTCCTTGATCACAACTAGATTTAAAAATGGCCCGTCATTGCCAACCTTAGTTTTAATACTCAGTAATGATCTAGAGTAGTACCCAAGTACTTTTTTAATGCATTTCCATTGGTATTGAAATTACGGAGGACGTGCACATCAGAAAGGAAAGGATCAGTTGCAGGATCCAGGGGTACAAGATGTGTCCCGTGTATATATTGTTAAAATATGTAACAACGAAGTCAAGTCAAGGTCCTTCCTATACCATGTGGCAACGATCTCCGTTTCCGCAGCCCTTGGCCTCTCGCCTATATTACGTAGCTAGGGTTACAGTGGGTGGCTGATCCTCTGGTAACCGTGAGAGTTTGACTCCCCACTCGCATCTGTATTGCAGCGTGCCTTGCCAGACGGCAGTAGGTACCATTTTTATGATGGTCTTTGGTATAACCCGACCGTAAGTAGAACTCGCGATCTCCCAATCGAGAGGCGGACACGCTAACCACTAGGCCAACTCGCAATAACAACAAAGAGGGCAATAAAATCAGTACTGCCCACACAGGTTACCATGCTTTCATCTAAACCGGAGCACGGGGCGCTGTGCCCGCTTACTCTCAGCGTGCGCCCCCTTACCGAAATGCCAATTGAACCCCAAGTCACACTTAGGCCATGCACTTATATGCTACTGCACAACATTCAAGCTTTCTCAAAACGATCTTTTCTCCGTGAAAACACCCCAGCAACACCAAGTGACAATGTGTCTGATCATCAAATACATTATAATTACTCCAAAAATATTCCAATCATAGTAGATACACCGTCAGACGGTGCAAAAACAATCCGAATTGGCGTTTTCCAGATCGAGGCACCATGTTTAGTTGTTTACTTGTCGCAGCTGCTCTCGTGAGATTTGACACAGGTTACATACAAGGTCAGCTGACTTGTCAAGTGAGATTTCTCAAGACTGAATGACCTTTCATCCACTGGCGCAGGAGCTTTTGACAGAAGTAGTTCGCGAGTTGTTTTTGTTGACACTTGGGCGTTTAAAGATGTCATCCCGCGGCACAAAACGAAATCCGTGACAAACGAAGACCAGATGTCTTGCTCTGATGAAGCACCGAGTGCTCAGTGGAAAAGCAAAAATGAGAAAAAGGCAGAGTTCCAGGAAAAGTTCAAGTATGTTTTTTTTTTTTTTTTTGCATGGTTTCAAACTTTGTGAGTTGGGCTGGATTCCAACTTTACAATGTTTACTTCTTTAGTTTCCTTTTAAAGAAAATTTTGCTCTGGAATTTTTTTTTCCATTTTAAACAACTAACTCTACCTTATTCTAGTACAGTATAAGAAAACAACAGATTTCTCTGGTGAATGTTTAATACTTTGCAAGTTTGATTCATTTGAAGTTGAATTATAAATTTCAATTTGAATCATGAGGAATTAGTATTATGTGTAATTTGAATTAAGTGTTGTTTGTGACAAAGTTTTTTCTTTTTCAATGTTGACAAACAATTTGTTATTTCCCTCTCAGGTAGCCTCAGAATGTCCCATTGTAGCCTCAATTTTTCAAAGGCTTCGCACCATCCGCACCCCCCCGGTCGCTTCGCTCCCTCGCCATGGTGAGCGCCCTCATACTAAATTTTTCTAGAAAAACCCCTGGGTTACTAGAAGGGAAAACTATTTCCACACCAAAACTCATAGGAATACACCCAATGTGTATTTTTTTAGCGATTTTAATATTTGGAAATTTGAGCTACATTCCGATGTAACGTGTAACATGAAAGCTGCTCACCAACAGAACTTTTACTTGCTATTTTTTTTAAAATAGCAATTTTCTTCAATTTTTGAATTAATTTTACACTGACTATTATGCTAACAATACAGACCCAAACTGGAGAATATGGAACTTGAGAATGAACGATTTCAAGCAAAATAACAAAAACATGCATTATGGAATGCTGTTTTTAATTATAAAGTAAATCACTAAGTTTTAATTTCATACAAGCTGAAGTTCTCTTCCAAAAAAAAAAATAAATAAAAATACACAAGAGTTCTCATACAATTTACTGACCGTTTGTGAATTTTCAGCTTTCTACTTCTAATAACGATTCCAAAATTACACTGAATTCTCAACCCTGAACACATTTATGCAGATAAAAATTGCAGGAAAACTCGGCCATTTTGCTTTGAAAAATGCTTTCTTGGCATCGCGTACGATGCGTCTGAACAACAGCAAGGCTTAAACCGTCACTCTCATATGGGTCAGTCCATGAAATGATGTTACTTTTCATTGGTCCGGGTTTACATAATCATTTCATCTTTAATTTCCATGATTTAAAGAAATATTTAGCAGATTATCCATAAATACTGTTTGAAGAAATAAAATAAATAAAAAAATGAAGTTTTCTTTTGAAATAAAGAAATGTGAAACATTTTCTTCCCCTGTGACTGGACACGGATGACACGTTTTTTGTGACATGGAATATTTGCTGACTTTGAGCTTAAATAAACCTTCATTACTTTGAGAATTTCAATAAAATTAGTTTCATGGTACTTGCAAATTAGTTTTACACTCACGTAATAAAGTTAAGAAGGTTCTATAAACTATTTAGCTTCGAATTCATCCACTAAAAATAGGTTGTGAACGTAACATTGTGATGTCCTACCATGTTACGTTAGAAACCAGGCTTATAAAAAATGATAAAACGAGTTGAAATCATGATTGATGTTTTTAATATAAAGAAGAATATACTATAAAACGATGGAGGTAGAAAGAAATTTAAACAAACGGCAATAAAATAAATTATCGATGTTTTTTCTCACATCCTAACTTAGCGTCCACTCACTTCCTGGTTCGTTCACAACCTGCGAGACCTATTTACTCAATCTAGGTCAGCTGAACTGACGCGAGAGAACTTCTCGCGGGATCTCACACGCCACAACACGTGCTCGAGAGAAGTGCAGATAGAAGTGTGACTAAGTAAAGTAATGAATTCAATAATCTCATTTTACCCCATATAGGATGAAACTGTTTCCTGTTAATGACTGTTGTTATTGTTCAAATCTTAAAGAGATTTTATGAAGTTTGTGAAATACTGGTATTTCATATTTTCAGTGTTTATGATGTTGAACTAATATTTCTAATGAATTCTTATTCAGTGTTAATGTTTAAAGTAAGCAAATAAAAGCAAAACATTGATTTTATCAATATTTTTCCTTTATTTTTAAAAGCTTGTTCGTGTCCTTGTTACATTAGCAACCGGGTAAATATTTATGGATTTTATCATACATTGTAGAGCAGGAGTTATCTTAACTATGTTATATTTTCTTATATGGTCAATGCTTCATGGAAATAAAAGTTGTTTTCAGTTGTAAATTGTTTTAAGTGACTCCCTCTATGTCACATTTTGGTAACCTCATTTCATGGACTGACCCATATCCCAAATGTTCTTTTGGTACCAAATCTTCTTGACTCAATTGTAAACAGCTCCCAAAATTACACATTTTCTGAAACCCCGAACACGTATTTTGGTCAACGATGTCTAAGAATTGCTTTGGCAGTATCAGTTTACAAAGCACGTGAGCGTGGTAAACAGAAAGGTTCGAACTTACTACTTCTCCACCATTTCTTCTGCGTGTGAAGGTCTTTGATGAACTGTCACAGGGCTAGAATTTCGTGAAAATTTGCAGGAATCTGTTTAGATTCTCGCAAAACCGTTTTGCGAGAATCCTGAGAATCCAATAAAATAATTTCAACAACTTTTGTGTTTGTTGTGACTGTGTGTACGAGTTTGAATTCTTTTCACAGGCAGTCAGTTGGCCTCCAACTCAGCCCTCAAACTAGCCTAGTAAACTAGACCCAACCGCCTAGCGGCCAAAAATATTTTTGCCTAGCGAATGGGTCTAGCCTCGCACCATATAAACAAAAACACCCCGGGCATCAAATCGTGCCCGCCAATCACAACGCAAGGTTTTTGTTTGGATTCTTTGGGCGGGCTTTTGCAGGAGTGACGACAAAGCTGCGCGACGCTGGAAAAAGCGCAGCAGGAAAGATGGCTACGGCTAGTGAACAGCGCGTGTTTGACTCCGCTTTGGAATCAGTTTTAGAAGAATTAGACTTGGAGTTTTCGTTGAAACATGAGCAGGAAGAGGCTCTCCGCTCATTCCTTTTCAAGAAGGACGTTTTCGCTGTTTTGCCGACCGGCTATGGCAAAAGTCTGATCTACCAGCTGGCGCCGCTCGTAGCCAAAAGGATGGGGCTAGTTTGTGCAGTACGAAGAATTAATAAACACCTTTGAAACATTACTTTTTGATAGTTTCTTATTTTCCCGTTATTTTAAATTTAAGGGAAATTATTTCACCAAACACCACTAAATAAAAACTCTCAAAAACAGTTTAAGCAAACCCTTGAAAAACACTTGGAAAAAAAAAATGAGTGCATGTGGTACAGACTCCAAACTTGTGGTCATTATCTCCAAACTTCTTAATATCTAGAACCTGTTTATTAATTAATACGCATTTTGAAAAATTATTTATTTCAAGGCCTCCCCCACTGCTTTCTGTCGCTCTGACTACGTCACAGTCACTGTTGCGCTGATTGGTCAGAGCGTTGGCCTATACGCACAGAGACAGTTTGAAAGACAGCGGTTTGTTCCTCCTACCCCCGTCGGAAATGTCTACGGATCGAGGCCAGACTAAATATTCACATTTAGTCTGGCTTGCCAGGCTACCCTCAAACCACAAATACAGTACCAGTTACAGTAATTAAAATACACATTTATACACACTATCAAACTCATTATCACTTTATTTCACTCCTTAATCATCAAGTCAACAACTGAAGAATGGAGCCGAGGACAACATCTTCAAAAGCCTGCCGCAAATACAGTAACTGTTACAGTAAACATTACAATACACAGTTATTCACAGTAACAATCATCACTATTTCAATCCTTAATCATCAAAAGCTGAACAACAGAACATCTGAATGTCAGAAACCTAACTGCACCAATGTGTCAGGGTCATGCCAAACTATCGTTTAGTTTACTCTGCCTCATCACTGACAGCGGAGTCTGAATCATCACTACTAGCAACTACACTACAGTCAGGGTCAGGATGCGCAACGGCATACAAGTCAGTACCGGCAGAAGTAGAGCTTGCACTGTCTGAGTGACATTCTGGGGTCAAGACATGGAGGATCTTGTTTATGTCTTTTCTCATGTCAGTAACCTGTATTTTTGTGTGTTTATCATATATTTATTCATTTCTTTGGTCTTGTCTTTCTGATTCCGAATGACTGAACTAGTGTGTGTGAGACTCCTGTATAGGCTATATATCATTATATGCGTGACGATCGTCGACCGTGAAACAGAATGCCCACCGTGCTTTGATTATGTCATAGTGCAGGCTGCATGTCTTACACCTCGCCTTGACCGCAAAATCGTCTTCAAAGCCGAAGTCATAATTGTCTAAGTAAGTCATCGCCCCACGCCTGTAAACCACGCCGCGATATTCTTTTCGTTTTTTCAACAGATTTCGAGGTGTTTGGCTGACTATCACTTGAGCTGGAGTACGCCATCTTGTTATTCTTGACAACAAAAGCCACCTGGCGAGTACTCGGCGGACTAGATGCAAGCGACACCAAGCGAGTGAAACACACTTTGCACATGCGCAGAACGGTTTGTTTATCGAAACCGAAACAGTTTGTGGAATTTTTGTGTTGAAGTGATTACTTTGATATTTTACAATAAAATTACGATATTTCTTGAATATTTTGCGCGAATCCGTTGAGATTCGCCTGGGGAACAATTTACGCGAATCGATTCGCGCCAAAATTCTAGCCCTGTGTTAGAGGGGGGCTAATATAATAATACCCCTAATAACGACAGATATGACGAACAGCCTTGCTAAACGTTGTGTGACTTTTTACGCTTCGCTTGCGAAACAACAAGATCACAGTAGAAGATTCTACGAATTCAATCGCGATTTGGAGGAAAAAAAACAAAAGGAAAAAAAAAAGAACTCGAAGAAAAGAGAGTATTTATTATGAGTAAAACCGGAAGGCGCTGGCTGAAAAAGCAAGGGAAAGCAAAGTAAACACAATTGCCCCTTTTCCACCAAAGCAGTTCCAGGGCTGGTTCGGGGCCAGTGCTTAATTTGGAACCGGGTTTTCTGTTTCCACTGACAAAGAACTGGCTCTGGGCCAGAAAAACCGGTTCCAGGCTAGCACCAACTCTCTGCTGGGCCAGAGGAAAGAACCGCTTACGTCAGTGGGGGGGCGGAGTTGTTAAGACTAGGGATCGACCGATATGTTTTTTTCAGGGCCAATACCGATTATTATGGAATTGGGATGCCAATAACCGATATGTGCAACCGATAAATGTAAACATTATAATTCACATGAAATTAAACATAGCACACACTGACACAGACCTTCATATCCATGAAATGTATGTTTAATTGTAAAATTGAACATGAAATTTTGTGCAGGGAGATGCCAGCAGCATTTGTACAATAAAGTCAAACATTAGTTAGAATAAAATGAGAAATAATAATAAAATAAATATTCACCAATAAAAAAATAAATCACTCCCTACTATATTACAGCTCACCATTTTCAGTGGAAAATAAATGAAAATACACTCTGGATTCTTTTACACTAAGAACTAAGTAAGACTTACCAACTTCAAGTAGTTTTTAAATAACAAATCAAGTGTAGGGAGCTGCCTACAGCATTTTTTAAAACGTAAAATCAAACAAAGTAGGCTATCACTCCCTATTATGTAACAACTTAACAAGTAACCATCTACATTCTAATGCTTTTAATGCCCAAGCCTAATATTCCCAATTTAGGAGGATTATACTGTAGTGAAGGAAGCATTACATGTAGTTTCAGCGAGACTAGTTGGTTGTCGGCTAATTCAAGTGCTTCCTTCCGTAAGCTAAGTTTGCCTGGCTACACAGATGCAAATGGACAATTTTAACGAGTAGTAGATGAAGAACGTAAACATATAATGATGTTGTGCTTTTGCAACTTGTGTGTTTGTAACTTATTGCGGCAAAAGCAGCGTGTCCTTACCTTGAAGTGGGATCTGCTTCTGCCCGAGTGCCCGTACGGCCGCCTTGAAACAGTTCACAGCGTTTAGCTACGCGTGTTGATTGGCTGTATCCCTTGTGCCGCTTCTGCCCGAGTGCCCATACGGCCGCCTTGAAACAGTTCACAGCGTTTAGCTACACGTGTTGATTGGCTGTGTCCCTTGTGCCGCTTCTGCCCGAGTGCCCGTACGGCCGCCTTGAAACAGTTCACAGCGTTTAGCTACGCGTGTCGATTGGCTATATCTCTTGTGCCAAACAAATCAGATGTTGTGGTGGGCGGGACTGTGTTCTTGAACTCAGAGGCGAGTGCAGGAAAGGACGTGCAGTGACAGTCGCGTTAGGAACGAAATGGCTGCAAAAAGGCATATTATCAGCATATCGGTGGAAATTATGGCCGATACTGATAACCCTAAAAATGCAGAATATCGGCCCGATATATCGGCCAGGCCGATTATTGGTCGACCCCTAGTTAAGACCAACAACAATAACAAGACCGCGAAAGATCGCCATTTTTAAGCGACGAGAAGCAGCAGCTGTACAAACGCGAAGTCATCCATTATTATTATTATTGTTGTTGCTGCTGCTGCTTCTTCCGTGTTGTTTTTGCTTCAATATTCGTGCCAAGGTTTATGCAAACGTAGCGACGTAACTGACGTATACAACGACATAACTGACGTATACAGCGACGTAATGACGTGGCTTCCCTTAGCGCCGCAAGCTATGGAAAAGCAAACTGGTTCTCAGCTGGCTCGCAAGTTGAACGAGTTGTGAACCAGCACCAGCACTGGCCCCGAACCAGCCCTGGAACTGATTTGGTGGAAAAGGGGTAAATGAGAGCTACCGGTGGTGACCTAAAGAAACTCAAGAGGCGTAAAAATGAGCTATTCAAGCTTATGTCTAGCCAGCATGAGGAAATAACGTCTTCTTTTTAGAAATAAAAATTAACTTGGTTGATTTCTGCACAAGAATGCAAATCTTAGACAATAAATGTGAAAATATAAAAAAAAAAGACCACACCCGCAATGCATTCTGGGTATTAGTTAAAATGAATAATCTCATATCTCATTATCTCTAGCCGCTTTATCAGATAATCTCTTCAACTAAAATATTTGGTCTCATGATCAAATCTAATAAATAATCTATATTCTGATGACAGATAAGTGACTTTGTGAAATTGTTAATTTTTCTCACGTTACATCTTTGGACCCCTGGTTCCTGCAGCTGATCAAGATTTCCCACACGGTTTGATTATCAGTTGATTTATCCTTCCTGATCTGATCAGTGAACTGATGACGTGACTCGCTTAAAGAAAAGGTCGATGACGAACGCAGGGTGTTTGAAGGCGACGTGTTTATCCTCTGCTTCGAGCACAAAGACGATGAATCTCGGTTGTCCAAACTAAGTGGTCATGACACGGTACATAATTTCAATTTGTCCGATTTACAAAACGGTCATGAATGAATCATTAATGCTTGAGCATTTAAAGCTGGTACCGTTAATAATCGAGGAGTTTTATGGAACGGGACTTTGAGTACTCGGGTTCTAAGCCTTGCATGGAAATTCCTTATGTTTTGCAAGAAGGTTAAATTTGGTCAAAAATCTATTCACAGCTCTAAATCAAGCCGCTGGAATGGAATGTAACTATGACAACAGTGTAAACGAGATAGCTCGCTGGGTGAAGACTTCTCTCTCTCGGTTTTCTTCGTCTGTGCCTTGTCCCTCCCCCCCCCCCCTTACATAACATCCAGCGCCGTGCATTAATAATGACTCAGTTTTGGATTAATACGTCTACAACTCACACACGACCCAAACTAACGTAACGCTGGCCTCTAAATGAACTTCTGAAATTTGTGAAAGTTGCAGGAACAAGAAGAGAAGATCAAGGGAACACAAGGATCCTTCTCCATCTCTCACACTCTCACTCAAACATTAAACCTTGGAGGCAAAAGCGCAGAGAGGTAACGAGCAGAAAAGTCATTTCCCATTCTGACAGAGAGACAGAGTGAGCAGACGTCAGTAAAGAGGTTAGTTAGGAACTGGACAGCCAATTAGAGCGCTGGACATCCAGAGGATGCATGTTTGTCTGTCTCTCTCTCTCTAGACAAGGCTCACCATGACAGCAGGAATAATTTCCAGAAGCAGCAGCAGCGATAATATCGACGACGACTCCGCATGAGAGCTGGCTCTACAACGCTGCGGCGTGGCTTTACATGGGTCACATCCAAACCTCCCATATGGGTCACGAGCCAACACAAGCACACTCCTCCTCTCCGCACCGCTAACTACTAACTCCAATCTTATTCAGCTTATAATAAACAACCACAGTCTGCACATGCGTGAGAGGAAAGAATTCGATTTTCAGCCATCATTTCCACTATCTGTTTTTTACTATTCTGGTTTTTTCCGTCCAGTATGGTCTAAACAGCATTTGTAAAGAACACACACATGACAAAAACACCTGAATATTACACTTATGCTACAGTTGTGGCTAAAAGTTTTGAGACTGATACAAATTTTGGTTTTCATAAAGTTTGCTGCTTCAGTGTTTTTAGATCTTTTTGTCAGATGCTTCTACGGTGGACTGAAGTACAATTATAAGCATTTCATAAGTTTCAAAGGCTTTTATTGACAAATACATCAAGTTTAAGCGAAGAGTCAATACAGTGTTGACCCTTCTTTTTCAAGACTCTTGCAATTCACCCTGGCATGCTGGATAACAGCTTCTGGGTCAAATCCTGACTGATGGCAACCCCATCAATCCATTATCTGTAGCCGCTTATCCTGTCGCAGGCAAGCTGGAGCCTATCTCAGCTGACTATGGGCGAGAGGCGGGGTACACCCTGGACAAGTCGCTGGGCTCGAACCCAGGACCTTCTTGCTGTGAGGCGACAGTGCTAACTACTACGCCACCGTGCCGTCCCTGATGGCAACCCATTCTTGCATAATCAGTGCTTGGAGTTTATCACAATTTTGGGGGTTTTGTTTGTCCATTTGCTTTTGAGAATTGACCACAGGTTCTCGATGGGATTAAGATCTGGGGAGTTTCTTGCCCATGGACCCAAAATTTCAGTGTTTTGTTCCCCGAGCCAATTGGTTATCACTTTTGCCTTGTGACCTGGTGCTCCATCATGCTGGAAAAAACACTGTTCATCACCAAACTGCTCCTGGATTGTTGGGAGAAGTTGCTCTTGGAGGATATTTTGATACCATTCTTTATTCATGGCAAGGTTCTTAGGCAAAATCGTGAGTGAACCCACTCTCTTGGATGAGAAGCAACCCAACGCATGAATAGTCTCAGGATGCTTTACTGTTGGCATGAGACAGGACTCATGGTAGCGCTCACCTTTTCTTCTCCGGACAGTCATTTTTCCAGATGTCCCAAACAGTCTGAAGGGGGCTTCATCAGAGAAAATAACTTTACCCCAGTCCTTTGCAGTCTAATCCCTGTACTTCCTGCAGAATGTCTATCTGTCCTTGATGTTTTTCTTGGACAAAAGTGGCTTCTTTGTTGCCTTTCTTGAAACCAAACCACCTTTAAAAGTAAAGCATCCTGAGACTATTCATGCGTTGGGTTGCTTCTCATCCAAGGAAGTGGGTTCACTCACAATTTTGCCTAAGAACCCTGCCATGAATAAAGAATGGTATCAAAACCATTCTTTAGTCAGTCATTCTTTGTTTTGATACCATTCTTTATTCATTTGCAGGGTTCTTAGGCAAACTTGAGTGAGCCCACTCCCTTGGATGAGAAGCAACCCAACACATGAATAGTCTCAGGAGGCTTTACTTTTGGAGGGTGGTTTGGTGTTTTGATACCATTCTTTATTCATGGCAGGGTTCTTAGGCAAACTTGTAAGTGAGCCCACTCCCTTGGATGAGAAGCAACCCAACACATGAATAGTCTCAGGATGCTTTACTGTTGGCATGACACAGGACTCATGGTAGCGCTCACCTTTTCTTCTCCGGACAATCATTTTTCCAGATGTCCCAAACAGCGTGAAGGGGGTTTCATCAGAGAAAACAACTTTACCCCAGTCTTTTGTAGTCCAATCCCTGTACTTCCTGCAGAATGTCTATCTGTCCTTGATGTTTTTCTTGGACAGAAGTGTCTTCTTTGCTGCCCTACTTGACACCAAACCACCTTCCAAAAGTCTTCGCCTCACTGGGGCGTGCAGATGCACTCACACCTGCCTGCCGCCATTCCTGAGCAAGCGCTGCACTGGTGGTGACCCGATCCTGTAGCGGAGTCCTCTTTAGGAGACGGTCCTGGCACTTGCTGGACTTTCCTGGGGGCCCTGAAGCCTTCACAGCAATTGAACCTCTCTCCTTGAAGTTCTTGATGATCCGATAAATGGTTGATTTAGGTGCAAAAAGTGATAACCAAGTGGCTTGGGGAACAAAACACTGAAATTTTGGGTCCATGGCCAGGAAACTCCCCAGATCTTAATCCCGTCAAGAACCTGTGGTCAATCCTCAAAAAGGAGGTGGACAAACAAAATCCCCAAAATTGTGATTATGCAAGAATAGGTTGCCATCAGTCAGGATTTGACCCAGAAGCTGATATCCAGCAAGCCAGGGCGAATTGCAGGAGTCTTGAAAAAGAAGGGTCAACACTGTAAATACTGAGTGTAACGATTCTCAGACTTTGGGGTAACAGAGGAACGAGAAGCAGGTTTCAGGACAAGCGAGCTCTTTTATTTTTGCACACTTTTCAGTGAACATACACTACACAAATACACACATGACAAGGTGTTACAGCTCTCTCTCTCTCTCTCTCTCTCTCGTTCCTGACTGTTTGAAAGACACCCAGGTGCACCTCATCACATGTTACCTGCTGGGTCAACCTGCCTCCTCGCCATTCACAGCCGACGCTCGACCACGCCCCTGCTGCCACATTGACCCTGTGCGTAAACTTGATGCATTTGTCAGTAAAAGCCTTTGAAACTTAGGAAATACTTATAATTGTACTTCGGTACACCACAGAAACACATCTGACAAAAAGATCTAAAAACACTGAAGCAGCAAACTTTACGAAAACCAAAATTTGTTTCAGTCTCAAAACTTTTGGCCACGACTGTACATTACTTCTTTCAGTGGACACAAGCTCCTCAGTGCATCTCGTCCTGTCTTTTTTGAAACGAGCAATTGTTAAGCTTTAAAAAGAAAACGACATAGAGAGCGAGAAGGTGATTAAACAGGAACCGGAACACTAGGAACTGGGATGTGGAAGCTGAACAATACACTGAGAGGATGTTCTAGTGGTAAGCATGTCTTTTGTTCAAACACAAAATACAAGGTGCAACACAAAGAAGGAATACGAATGTACAGTATGCATTAATGCTGTAATCGTTCTAGTCTCGTACTGCTGTATATTTGTTGCAGGTTTATTTTGGCTTGGGGCAAACCCAGAAAAGAAAAGTGACAATGTGATGAAGCGAGAGAGAAAGAATTTGTGCTGCAAATATAACAGTTCTATAAAAAGCATCAGCATGAAGAAAATGAGAGAAAACTTGTTTCCTTTAATACAACACACACACAATACATACATCACGGAGTGACTTGTGTTCTTTCTAACGTCTGTGAAATATTTAGCCATTTCCATGTGCACAAATATGCAGTTCTCACTTGAGAGAACTGGAGATTTTACTGCCAAACCCTCTCCGCCTGTGACGTTTATGAATATGCATCAACCCTGATAGTCAGAGACAAACGCACACACACACACACAACTCCAAGCCAAGGTCGATTTATCATCTTTGAGCCATGAAAAATTATCATAAACATCAAGCACATCTGACAGCTGTGAAACAGAAACACACCACACACACAAACTCACACACACTAAAATGGTGGCGTTGCAAAAAGATATTCAAGCTGATGCAATCTGAGAGGAAAAACAAAAAGAAGCTGAGAAACTAATGAGAGCAGAGTGTGAGGAGAAGGCACGTGTGTGTGTGTGTGTGTGTGTGTGTGTGTGTGTGTGTGTGTGTGTGTGTGTGTGAGAGAGAGAGAGAGAGAGAGAGAGAGAGAGAGAGAGAGAGAGAGAGAGAGAGAGAGAGAGAGAATCCATGCTCCTCGGTTGATGGGAACACAACACAAAGTCAGGTTAGTTATTTACAGAATAATGAGGTCATCCAAGGAGAACGAGCGAGCAACAAAGAGAGACAGACAGAAGGAGAGACGGAAAGAGATGGCCAGCGGAAGAGAGACAGACAGACAGACTGACAAACGCAGACAGGAAACAGGACGTGACATCAGCATTTTAAATCTTGTGAGCTCACAGAGCCAGTAAATTGAGTGAGCACAAAGTAAATGTGTGCTTCCTGTTGCACATCCATTCCCTCTCACGCACACACACCTGGTGCCAGGGATTTAATGTGGCACGCGCACACACACACACACACACACACACACGGATGAAACAGCAGTTTCACAATCCTGAGTCAAGCCAGAAGCAGCAGTTGATCAGATGAACAGCGTGTGACAGTCTCGCTCTCTCTCCCCCCTTCTCTCTCTCTCACACACACACAGCTCTAAAGAGTACAGTGGGACAACACATGACTGGTTGTTCCTTGTACACGGACGGCCCTGTGTCCTGCTCTGGCTGCTGTAACCAGTCACCATCACCAGACCCTCTGCTGAACACTCGCTCTCATTTTCTGTATTATGTGACCATCCAAAACCAGTGAGAGTCTCACCCTGACACCAGTACATTGAACACAA
Source organism: Neoarius graeffei (assembly GCF_027579695.1). Taxonomy (NCBI): domain Eukaryota; kingdom Metazoa; phylum Chordata; class Actinopteri; order Siluriformes; family Ariidae; genus Neoarius; species Neoarius graeffei. The sequence continues at coordinate 29,622,724 of NC_083571.1, read as the reverse complement.
CACTTAAAGGAAAAAATATTCACTGTATTCAATGATGTGGTCCGAGATGCCAAATATCACATCATATATATGGCAATATTCAGATTTGCTAACAAGCTGCCTGGAAAACACTAGTGCCATATATATATATATATATATATATATATATATATATATATATATATATATATATATATATATATATATATATAGGCGGCACGGTGGTGTAGTGGTTAGCGCTGTCGCCTCACAGCAAGAAGGTCCGGGTTCGAGCCCCGTGGCCGGCGGAGGGCCTTTCTGTGCGGAGTTTGCATGTTCTCCCCGTGTCCGCGTGGGTTTCCTCCGGGTGCTCCGGTTTCCCGCACAGTCCAAAGACATGCAGGTTAGGTTAACTGGTGACTCTAAATTGACCGTAGGTGTGAATGTGAGTGTGAATGGTTGTCTATGTGTCAGCCCTGTGATGACCTGGCGACTTGTCCAGGGTGTACCCCGCCTTTCGCCCGTAGTCAGCTGGGATAGGCTCCAGCTTGCCTGCGACCCTGTAGAACAGGATAAAGCGGCTAGAGATAATGAGATGAGATTATATATATATATATATATATATATATATATATATATATATATATATATATATATATTATAAAAAAATAACACACATACACGCACTAGCAGGTTATCCGGGTTTTGCAAAATTCTGGGTTGCCCGCAGACTTCCATGTCAAATTTGGTGAAGATCCGTCAAGAAATGGTGATGTTAACCCAAGACAAACAAAAATCCAAACATCCACCACCCAGGGGCCCACCGGGGATCCCCTGCGGCTCAAATATGGAATTTCTGAGTTCTGCCAAACTGTGGCCATCTCCTGTACCTACTTGCCAAGTTTAGTGAAGATCCGTCGAGAGTTTGTGTTGATAAACGTAACGTGAAAGGCATTGAGGGAGGGGGTGGGTGGATGTTGTGCCCCCCAGAGACCTCCCTGGAGCCCTTACATGAATTTCGTTTATGTTTGCAAAATTCCCGGTCATCCCCAGGCCTACTTGCCAAATTTGGTGAAAATCTGTCGAGAAATGGCAACGACATTAGCTCAAGACAAACAGACAAAACAACTTTGCCGCTTATTATATTTAAAAAAAAAAAAAAAAAAGATAGATGGATAGATAGACAGACACAGACTTTCATTTTCTAACTACATGGTGCAACACAGAACAAGAGGAATGAAAAACTATTATAATTTTTTTTTTAACCTCCAATTAGCTAATAGTGTAGCGATGATGACGCATGTCAAGAACTGATTTCATGGACACGATGATTGCTGTAACGGGATTAAAAAAATATCTCATCTCATTATCTGTAGTCGCTTTATCCTGTTCTACAGGGTCGCAGGCAAGCTGGAGCCTATCCCAGCTGACTACGGGCGAAAGGCGGGGTACACCCTGGACAAGTCGCCAGGTCATCACAGGGCTGACACATAGACACAGACAACCATTCACACTCACATTCACACCTACGCTCAATTTAGAGTCACCAGTTAACCTAACCTGCATGTCTTTGGACTGTGGGGGAAACCGGAGCACCCGGAGGAAACCCACGCGGACACGGGGAGAACATGCAAACTCTGCACAGAAAGGCCCTCGCTGGCCACGGGGCTCGAACCCGGACCTTCTTGCTGTGAGGCGACAGCGCTAACCACTACACCACCGTGCCGCCCGTGGCGCAACTTCCTTTCATGTAAAAAGATCGCCGGCAAAGCTTTTTAGAAATGCTAAAAGAGAAAAACAGACAAACAACTTTCATCACGCTTTGCTATGACCATGTGAACTAGTGAGAGTGAAAAAAAAAAGAAAAAAAAAACACCCCCTTGACTCAGGGGAAGAAAGAAAGAAAGAAAAAAAAAAAACCCTCGACCCCGAATTCAACAAGGGATATCAAATTGGAATGGCTGCTCAGGGCAAAACCATGTCCAACTGCCCAGTTCAGAGGAAGTTCGAATGCAGGATGATTCTTCCCTACGATGTTCTTGTTCTAGATGACCAGCCTACACACTCCTCCTCTTATCCCCGACCTCACTGAAGTATGCACGCCCCTCTGTGGGGAGGCACGTTTTCAGTACAGCACTGGAATGCAGAATCAGTAACAGGATGCATGAGACGTGACGGCCGTGTAAACACAATGCAAATACTGTGTACGTGTCTCTAATCATTAACGGTTAATAATGTATCAGTAATAGATTAACTACCAGTACAGCTTTAGTCCGTCTTCCAAACACTGCAGTCTCAGTGACTCCTCCCTCCCTCCCTCCCTCTCTCTCTCTCTGACTCAGTTTTTCCCCAAGTCAGCAACTCCAGACCCTTAAACTGCGAGACGGGGGGCTCAGCGCAATGCATTCTGGAACACACACACAGCATAACTTTAGAGGTCGCTGCCGCTGTTAGCGATGACATCATGTCCCTGAGCTAAAAGCAGACGCAGGAACACTGAGACGTGTTCCGATTGCCAGGTACATGTGGGACGAGTTACAAAAAACCGAGAGCACGACTCCCACTATCTAACCATTCAAGAACTACAAGTTTTAACTCGTGCACTAAAAATAAAAATTAAAAAGGAATGTGGGTTTAGACCCTTTTGGGTTTCCTCTCGACTTGGGCGTGTACAGGGGTCTGAAAACCATAAACGTAAACAAACGTTTAGTTGAAAAAAAAAAACCCCGGAGTAAATAAAATCAATAATAAAAGGAGGACAGGGTGTGCAGACTTGGTACTTTGATGCAGCAAACGTTCCCTGTCTGAACGGCTCTCCCATCTGCAGAAAAGATCACTGTTTGAAGTGGCACGTGATCTCGTGCACTTAGCCCATCGGCCACATTTTCCACTGTCGCATATCTGCCGAGAAGCTGCACTGGATTTCTACACACGTTAGAAAAGCTAAACACTTCACAATGCGTCTGCCTGAGCAAATCACATCATTCAACTGCACTGTCCTTATTAAAGAACAAGGTTACAGTGAACAAAAACAACAAAAAAAAGAATACCTTTGCTGCCTCGGAATTTGTCCTGAATAAGACGTCTTTAAAGACGGTTGTCGTTTCCTACTTTCCAAATAGGACAGCTTCGATCTCAGGGGTCCAAGCATGGCTCAAAAACTAAACAGCCTCATCCAGAAAAGAGCACGGAGTTTCGTGATGGCATTTTAACGTGCTCTTGAAATCTAAACTGCCACCTGCACATTAATGCTACGGATAATGGAAAAAAAAAAAAAAACATTCAAACTACTAATTTAAGGTCGGACAACTTAAATGACAATTTAAGTAGCCCTGTAGTTAACGATATAACTATCAGATAGGGATGTTAACCGATGACCGTTTGACCGATGGTTGACCGAATCAACGTCAACCGGTTAATTTTTTTTTGGTTGTCGGTTAAAAAAAAAAAAATCAATCATTTTGAAGCTGCCGATTTTGGAGCGGAGAACCTGGAATTCTGTGTTGTAAACGCTTGGGGCATGCTATGTGGTGTAAGGACGACAGCTGACAAATCAGAAACACCCATTCAGTCATGTCCCGCCCTCCCGCCCCAGTTGAAGACAGCTGACAAATCAGAAACACCCATTCAGTCATGTCCCGCCCCCCTGCCCCAGTTGAAGACAGCTGACAAATCAGAAAACACCCATTCAGTCATGTCCCGCCCCAGCTGAAGGCAGCTGACAAATCAGAAACACCCATTCAGTCATGTCCCGCCCCCCCGCCCCAGTTGAAGACAGCTGACAAATCAGAAACACCCATTCAGTCATGTCCCGCCCTCCCGCCCCAGTTGAACACAGCTGACAAATCAGAAACACCCATTCAGTCATGTCCCGCCCCAGTTGAACACCGCTGCCACTCGGCGAAAGAAAAGCGTAGACACAGGCTTTTTAGCTTACAAATTACTATTCTGTTTTTTTTTTAAATTATTATTAGAAGGCACATCGAGTTTAGTCCTGCCTTGGCCAGTGCATTCTGAAAGTATGTTTCGGTCTGTAGCCAACAATGCACGTTATTGCAGATCATCTCTCTCCACACAAACTAAAGGCGCAGATGCCAACTTTTTCACGGCTGAATCATGCAGATCCGATTTTTTTTTTTTTTTTTTTGTGGGGGGGGGGGGGGGGGGGGGGGGGGCGTTGGAGTGTCTGAATAATTTCATCAGAGTAAATTCTGCATTAAAATTACTAAATAAGCAAATGCTGTTACAGTCCATGAAACATAGGAAGTATGAGAAGAAAACAGTAAATCATAAAGCTGCGCACATTTTCACGGACTGATTTACTGTTTTCTTCTCATACTTCCTATGTTTCATGGACTGTAACGGCATTTGCTTATTTAGTAATTTTAATACAGAATTTACTCTGATGAAATTATTCAGACACTCCAACGCCCTCCCCCCAAAAAAAAAAAATCGGATCTGCACGATTCAGCCGTGAAAAAGGCGGCATCCGCCAAAAGGCGCGCCGTTTGCATCCCTGTTTAAACTCATACCGTAGGTTAACTGACTTTAACCAGCTAATGAGGCTCAGTGGTCGGTCAAGATTTTTTTTTAGTTTTCGCCATCCCTAATGAGAATGTTTTACTCCCCTTAGAGAAATCGAACTACTTTCATTAATCTCCGCATCAAAATCCTGAACTTGTCCCTTACCTACACGTCTATTCAAACAGATAATACCTGAAGTAACTGAACTGCTTCTAAAAATAATAAATTATTCTCTTACGATTGGCTATGGGCGGCACGGTGGTGTAGTGGTTAGCACTGTCGCCTCACAGCAAGAAGGTCCGGGTTCGAGCCCCGTGGCCGGCGAGGGCCTTTCTGTGCGGAGTTTGCATGTTCTCCCTGTGTCCGCGTGGGTTTCCTCCGGGTGCTCCGGTTTCCCCCACAGTCCAAAGACATGCAGGTTAGGTTAACTGGTGACTCTAAATTGACCGTAGGTGTGAATGTGAGTGTGAATGGTTGTCTGTGTCTATGTGCAGCCCTGTGATGACCTGGCGACTTGTCCAGGGTGTACCCCGCCTTTCGCCCGTAGTCAGCTGGGATAGGCTCCAGCTTGCCTGCGACCCTGTAGAACAGGATAAAGCGGCTAGAGATAATGAGATGAGATGAGACGATTGGCTAGGCACCCAAATCCTTTAAACTAGCAGTTATCAAACCCCTGATTAAAAAACCTAACCTTGATCCCCGTCAGCTGTCCAATATCAAACCTCCCCTTTATCTCCAAGATCCTTGAAAAAGCTGTGGCACAGCAGTTATGCTCATATTTACATCGGAATAACATCCAGTCAGGATTTAGACCTCATCATAGCACAGAGACAGCACTGGTTAAAGTAGTAAACAACCTACTGTTGGCGTCTGATCAGGGCTGTGTCTCGCTGCTTGCGTTGCTTGACCTTAGTGCAGCATTTGATACCACTGATCATTCCATTCTTCTGGATAGACTAGAAAATGTTGTGGGAGTTAAGGGAACGGCTCTCTCCTGGTTCAGGTCTTATTTAACTGATCACTATCAGTATGTTGATGTAAATGGTGATTTTTCTAGACATACTAAGGTAAAGTTTGGTGTTCCACAAGGTTCTGTCTTGGGTCCACTGCTTTTTTCTTTATATACGTTACCTCTGGGTGATATTATTCGGAAGCATGGTATTAGTTTCCACTGTTATGCTGATGAGACACAGCTGTACGTTTCTGCAAAACCTGATGAGAGACACCAGCTTAATAGAACTGAGGCATGTGTAAAGGACATTAGACACTGGATGCTTATTAACTTCCTTCTGCTTAACTCTGACGAGACTGAAGTACTTGTACTAGGACCCCATGCAGCTAGAAGTAAGTTTTCTGATTACACAGTAACTCTGGATGGCCTTTCTGTTTCTTCACGTGCAGCAGTAAAAGACTTCGGGGTGATTATTGACCCCAGTCTTTCATTCGAAACTCATATCGATAACATTATCCGGATAGCTTTCTTTCTCAGAAATATTGCTAAGATAAGAAATTTCATGTCTCTACATGACGCAGAAAAACTAGTTCATGCTTTCGTTACCCCCAGGTTGGATTATTGTAATGCCTTACTGTCTGGATGTTCCAATAAGTGCATAAACAAGCTCCAGTTAGTTCAAAATGCAGCAGCAAGAGTCCTTACTAGAACTAGAAAATATGACCACATCACCCCTGTTTTATCCACACTGCATTGGTTCCTAATCAAATTTCGTATTGATTATAAAATACTACTATTGACCTTTAAAGCACTGAATGGTCTTGCACCACAGTACCTGAGTGAACTTCTGCTCCTCTATGACCCGCCACGCCTACTTAGATCAAAAGGTGCAGGCTATCTGCTGGTACCTCGTATAGTGAAGGCTACATCAGGGGACGGAGCCTTTTCTTACAAAGCCCCACAGTTATGGAACAGCCTTCCAAGTAATGTTCGGGAATCAGACACAGTCTCAGTGTTTAAGTCTCGGCTGAAAACATATCTGTTTAGTCAAGCCTTGTGTTAATGGTGTTTATGAGGTAAAGGAGTAGATCTGGAGGGTCCTCAGACAGAGTGTTTGGTAAACTGGGATGTATGGATGCTGTCAGTCCCCACTCGCTTGCTCACTCGAGTTTGTTGACGGTGTAGTGGCTGCTGCTTTATGTCCCGGGGCTCCCTCATGCCTGTGTTATCTTCTGGCTCTCCCCTTTCAGTTATGCTGTCATAGTTAGTTGCCGGAGTCCCTGCTTGTACTCGGTGCAATATGTATACTGTTCCTACTTATTCAGGTGACATTGGGCATACCAAACAACCTGTGTTTTCTCTCTCTCTCTTTTCCTCCCCTCCCCCCACTCTGTCTGTCCCTCTGAGTTACATGTCAATCCTGAGATTGAGATGCTGACCTCTTCTGCTCCTCGGACCTGCCTGATCCATCTTGATGCCCTGTGTCTGGTTGGAGTCTCATCACATCACTCCTGTGGAGGACGGCCCCATGTGGACAGTTGAAAGTCACACCTGGAGGACGCGCTGGACTCTTACAGTAATGCTTTTATGGCTGAGGACTGCAGTTGACTTGCTAACTTTAGGACTGCAGTTGTCATGAACAATTTTGCACTCAAGTTTCCATCAATGAAGAGTTTATAACATCAACGAAACTGACTTGATGTTAAAACTGTTATGACGTTGTCTGTCATCACCCAAATGAGGATGGGTTCCCTTTTGAGTCTGGTTCCTCTCGAGGTTTCTTCCTTGTGTCGTCTGAGGGAGTTTTTCCTTGCCACGGACACCATAGGCTTGCTCATTGGGGATAAATTAGGCATAAAATTAGCTCATGTTTAACGTCGTTAAAATTCTGTAAAGCTGCTTTGCGACAATGTCGATTGTTAAAAGCGCTATATAAATAAACCTGAAACAACAACATGATCGTATATAAATGTAAAGAATTTAATGTTATGGTTCATCATATCTGGAGAAACAATTCAATCAAGACTAAATCTGATGATTTTGGTAAGACTTCATAATCATACAGCTAAAAGCTCTCGACAACCATTTATTCATTTGGAAAAGGGAGGAATTTTTACGAGGACACAGTGTCTTTATACACCGCCTTTATCATCAAGAGACAGTAAAAAGCTCCTGCTAGTCTCTTCACCAGCTGGTTTTCTAAGCTACTGCCAGATTTGTTTAGATTCAGCAGGGGATGTGGTCTATCACAGGGATTCTGAACCATAGGGCCGCGGCCCAAACTTGGGCCGCAAGCGCCACCTGGAAGGCCGCAAAAAACTTTCAGTTTTGCACCAATGGGCCGCGAGGGCCGTGGGACTGTAGCTTGTTAGCTTTACAGACACACAAAATTACTTTTTACTCCAGAATCGAAATTTGTTGCCAGCACACTCAATCATAGGCAAAAACACACTACATTTATAGTTTAGTTATTATTATTTTAACGTGACTATAATGCATTATAATAAAATGTTTATGCTGTGACATTGTGTGACACGTTTGCAAGCCAGAACTATTATCCATGCTGGTAACGCAACAGCAACAAGCACAGCCATGGATAAGTTTTTAAAGCATAAACAAGATGAAAAGAAAGATGACAACCCACCCAAAAAACCAAATATTGCACGCAAGTACAACCCAGAGTTTATTAAGTATGGGTTTGTAAATGGGGGCAGCGAGAAGGAGCCACGAGCCCAATGTGTGGAGTGTGGGCTCACGCTCTCCAATGAAGCGCTGGAGCCATCAAAGCTGCAGCGGCATCTCGAAACAAAGCATCCAACACTGGTGGGGAAGCCGACCGAATACTTCAAACGAAAACAGACTACAAATACAGAAAAGAAGTATCGTGTCACTGACTGGCAGCTCTAAATGTGCGTTAAAGGCAAGTTATCTGGTAGCCAAACGTGTGGCACAAACCAAAATCCCCTTCACCATAGCGGAGGATTTGGTTCTTCCTGCATTTAAAATTATTTACAGTTTAATTAAAGAAATGTTACTTTGAATGTATGTTTTAACCACTATCTTTTTATTGATCTACTGATGGATTTTCTTAGTCCCTTTTTGTTAAATCTTAAATCTAAATATTGGTCTTCATTATTAATAAGCCTGATGTAAGTCTTCAAATTTTCCTTGCTTGATTTGTTCCATGACTCACAAAAGTTAACATACAGTAGGTTTAATAATCTTTGTGGTGATCACATTTCATCATCTCATTATTATTCATTAAAATTTACTCATGTTTTAGCTTGTTAAACTGTGAGTGGATTTGATTCATCATTGAATACAAATGAGTGAGTTCAATTAAATCTACACCGTGATTATTTAGGGCCCCAGGTCACTCGGCACTGAAAAAATTGGGCCTCAGTGTCAAAAAGGTTAAGAATCCCTGGTCTATCACACGTGACTTTTCTTAGCGGTTTTACCGGAATTGAAACGGCTGGTGGTCTAGCAAACCAAAACGGCTGCCGTAGTGCAAACAACTAGCGATAACTTCTCAGAGTACGCTCATAATCTAGAAGCCACTGCTGGCTTTAGATCTATTCAGAAGGTTGCTGTGTGCAATGGAATCGACCCCTACAGTCTGGGAAAGAAGGATTTGTCATACGATCTCGAAAACTACGCTTCAGTCGAGTTCCCCGACATCTCGAACTATCTGGTGTTGCAGACGTCCTTCTACACCGCAGAACAGATGAAAGCGTGGAAGAGTATGGAGGCTTACAACTTTTTTGTATGTGGCTGGGTAAAGGACCTCGCTATCAAGTCGCTGCCCAATGAATCCTGGATTGTTTTTGCCCGTGTAAGTTGTGTTTTTATTTTTTATTTTTTTTAAGCTTTTCCTTCGCATCTTTACAACGAATCGCTGCAAGTTGAAGTGTAAACAAACAACAGGTCGCTTGATTCTCACTTGTGTTGGCGCTTATCTCTCAGGTAAATCATTCACAAAGATCATCAGAAACCCCTTTAAAGACCTGGATCTTAGTTAAACAAGACGGAGAAGTGATCACGGTGCACTGTAACTGTACGGCTGGGGAAGAATTTTATCGTGACCTTCATGCATATGGACTTTGTGAGGAGGAAACAAAGAAACAGCTGGGGACTTTAGTACTGCGTGACTTAAAAAAAAAAAAAAAAAAAAAAGTACCGTAAAATAACGACACATAGCAAGAAAAGTACAACCCCGATTCCAAAAAAGTTGGGACAAAGTACAAATTGTAAATAAAAACGGAATGCAATAATTTACAAATCTCAAAAACTGATATTGTATTCACAATAGAACATAGACAACATATCAAATGTCGAAAGTGAGACATTTTGAAATTTCATGCCAAATATTGGCTCATTTGAAATTTCATGACAGCAACACATCTCAAAAAAGTTGGGACAGGGGCAATAAGAGGCTGGAAAGGTTAAAGGTACAAAAAAGGAACAGCTGGAGGACCAAATTGCAACTCATTAGGTCAATTGGCAATAGGTCATTAACATGACTGGGTATAAAAAGAGCATCTTGGAGTGGCAGCGGCTCTCAGAAGTAAAGATGGGAAGAGGATCACCAATCCCCCTAATTCTGCGCCGACAAATAGTGGAGCAATATCAGAAAGGAGTTCGACAGTGTAAAATTGCAAAGAGTTTGAACATATCATCATCATCTACAGTGCATATCATCATCAAAAGATTCAGAGAATCTGGAAGAATCTCTGTGCGTAAGGGTCAAGGCCGGAAAACCATACTGAGTGCCCGTGATCTTCGGGCCCTTAGACGGCACTGCATCACATACAGGCATGCTTCTGTATTGGAAATCACAAAATGGGCTCAGGAATATTTCCAGACAACATTATCTGTGAACAGGATTCACCGTGCCATCCGCCGTTGCCAGCTAAAACTCTATAGTTCAAAGAAGAAGCTGTATCTAAACACGATCCAGAAGCGCAGACGTCTTCTCTGGGCCAAGGCTCATTTAAAATGGACTGTGGCAAAGTGGAAAACTGTTCTGTGGTCAGACGAATCAAAATTTGAAGTTCTTTATGGAAATCAGGGACGCCGTGTCATTCGAACTAAAGAGGAGAAGGACAACCCAAGTTGTTATCAGCGCTCAGTTCAGAAGCCTGCATCTCTGATGGTATGGGGTTGCATTAGTGCGTGTGGCATGGGCAGCTTACACATCTGGAAAGACACCATCAATGCTGAAAGGTATATCCAGGTTCTAGAGCAACATATGCTCCCATCCAGACGACGTCTCTTTCAGGGAAGACCTTGCATTTTCCAACATGACAATGCCAAACCACATACTGCATCAATTACAGCATCATGGCTGCGTAGAAGAAGGGTCCGGGTACTGAACTGGCCAGCCTGCAGTCCAGATCTTTCACCCATAGAAAACATTTGGCGCATCATAAAACGGAAGATACGACAAAAAAGACCTAAGACAGTTGAGCAACTAGAATCCTACATTAGACAAGAATGGGTTAACATTCCTATCCCTAAACTTGAGCAACTTGTCTCCTCAGTCCCCAGACGTTTACAGACTGTTGTAAAGAGAAAAGGGGATGTCTCACAGTGGTAAACATGGCCTTGTCCCAACTTTGAGATGTGTTGTCATGAAATTTAAAAATCACCTAATTTTTCTCTTTAAATGATACATTTTCTCAGCTTAAACATTTGATATGTCATCTATGTTCTATTCTGAATAAAATATGGAATTTTGAAACTTCCACATCATTGCATTCCGTTTTTATTTACAATTTGTACTTTGTCCCAACTTTTTTGGAATCGGGGTTTTACTTGGAAAACACTAAGGCCAGAGCTGAGAGGGAAATACAAACCTTTCACCAAGTGATCACTGCAAACTTGAGCGTGCTTCGACTCGACTCCTTTCGATTTTACTGAGAGGTTCAAAAGCTACCTCTCCCAATGTCTTTTTGTGAAATCCTGTGTTTGTTCACCGTTTTTTATTAGTTCACAGGGAACCCTGAAGAAACTATCAGTTTCACAGTTTGATCGACTTGAACAACCTAAAACATAAGCGTAAGGCATTTTTCATGTGAGCAATGCACCTTCTCCGTACAAACGCTTTGTCAACTGAGCTTTGGTAGATCACCAGTAAAATTTTGAATAACTAATGAGGTGGCTGTGACGTCACATGAAACCCAAGAATCACTTCCAGTCGTGATCTGCCTCATTGTGTATTCAGATTTCCAGCTGATGGGCAGACAGCTATTTATTTAGTCACTTTGCAGTAGTTTCTTGTGTTTCACCTTCAAGTATGCCAGATTGTTGCTCTCTGTTTGGATGTTCAAACTGATCAAATCGAGAAAAAAAAAAAAAAAAAAAGACATAAGGTTTTACAGGATACCAAAAAAAAAAAAAAAAAGAGTCGCGCACAAGGGTGAAAGAACGAAAAATCTCAAAGACACCATGAAAACTGGCTCGCAAACCTTTCACCGTGTTCGAAAGGAATCGAGAGTCCACATGCTCATTTTTGCAGCGATCATTTTGTTAAAGGTTCATATATCAGCGTCATGTACTGTATGTAAAATCACCTCATCTCATTATCTCTAGCCGCTTTATCCTGTTCTACAGGGTCGCAGGCAAGCTGGAGCCTATCCCAGCGGACTACGGGCGAAAGGCGGGGTACACCCTGGACAAGTCGCCAGGTCATCACAGGGCTGACACAGACACCCATTCACACTCACATTCACACCTACGGTCAATTTAGAGTCACCAGTTAACCTAACCTGCATGTCTTTGGACTGTGGGGGAAACCGGAGCACCCGGAGGAAACCCACGCGGACACGGGGAGAACATGCAAACTCCGCACAGAAAGGCCCTCGCCGGCCACGGGGCTCAAACCCGGACCTTCTTGCTGTGAGGCGATAGCGCTAACCACTACACCACCGTGCCGCCATGAGGGAAGTTGATTTCAGAAAGCAAGCATACCCTCATGAAATTGCCAAAGTACAAGTTTGTTAATAATCAAGGGCATAACTCTGACAAAATTTGCCCAAATTAAACGAAATTTCAACATGTGTATAACTGTCATATAACAAAGCCTTTTGCCAAGTTTCATGAAATTCCTCCACAAATTGTGAGAGGAGGTGATTTCAGAAGAACGTACACCCTCATGAAATTGTCAAAGTACAAGTTATTTAATCAAGAGGTCAAAACTCTGGGAAAATTTTCCCAAATTAAATTAAATCGCAATATGCGTATTACCCTCATATAACAAGGCCTTTTGACAAGCTTCGAGAAACTTGTCCAAAAATTGTGAGAGGAGTTGATGTCCGAAGGCGAGCACACCTTCATGAAACTGTCAAAGTACAAGGTTGTTGATTAAAGGAATATTCCGGAGTGAAATGCTTTTTAGGGCTGTTTTCACATGATTGGGAGTGCATACGTTGAGTTGGTAGCACAATCACGTTCATCGGTTGTGTTTTGAGAAAGCTGGGTTTTTTTGTGATTTAAACCGAAAGCGCCAACACGGCAGTGCGAGGGGCATGTCATTTCGCCGATACAAAACGCTGTTTTTAAAACCATTGCCAAGGTCCAAACAACATTACAGTTCAGTGGAAGTGAGTACAGGGTTCCTACACACAAACCGAAGTGTCCCTGGCTCTGTAAGTGTACGGACAGATCGTCTAGAAGACTGAATACAAAACATGTCCCTTCCCAAAAGTAGTTGTTCTCCAGACGCCATCTTCAGGGGACAGTCTGTAAAAGTCGAGTGCAGACCTAAATCCTCTGGAAATGCACAATTTCGTAGCATCACATGATCTCACATTCAAAATTCCAACCCGCTTGGACTATAATGTTGTTGCATAAAGTTTCCTTTTAATTTCGAACTAAACACTAGACTGTTTCTCCATAAAATGCTACGAAATTGTGCATTTCCAGAGGATTTAGGTCTGCACTCAACTTTTACAGACTGTCCCCTGAAGATGGCGTCTGGAGAACAACTACTTTCGGGAAGGTACATGTTTTGTATTCGGTCTTCTAGACGATCTGTCCGTACACTTACAGAGCCAGGGACACTTCGGTTTGTGTGTAGGAACCCTGTACTCACTTTCACTGAACTGCCACCTTATTGTGGTGGAGGGGTTTGTGTGCTTGAATGATCCTAGGAGCTATGTTGTCAGGGGCATTATGCCCCTGTCAGGGTTTCCCAAGGCAGACAGGTCCTAGGTGACAGGCCAGACCAAGAGCAGTTCACCAAAATCCCTAATGGAGCAACAACAAAGGACCGAGACGTCGCCCGGTATGGCGCAGCCGGGGCCCCACCCTGGAGCCAAGCCCGGGGTTGGGGCTCGCATGCGAGCGCTTGGTGGCCGGGCCTTTGCCCATGGGGCCCGGCCGGGCTCAGCCCGAAGAGGTGACGTGGGCCCGACCTCTTGTGGGTTCACCACCCACAGAGGTAGCAGTAGGGGGCTGGTGCAGTGTGGATTGGGTGGCAGTCGAAGGCAGGGGCCTCGACGACCTGATCCCCAGACACAGCGGCTAGCTGTTGGGACATGTTGCTGATCACGTGCCACAATTTACCATCTTCTAAGGGCTACTTCCAACATGATAAATGCACCATGTCACAAAGCAAAAAATCATCTCAAACTGGTTTCATGAACATGAGCTCAGTGTTCTTCAGTGGCCTTCCCAGTCACCAGGAGAACACCTTTGGGATGTGGGAGAACAAGAGACTCGCAGCATCAAAGCGCATCTGAAGAATCGACAGGAACTGCGTGATGCAATCAAGTCAACATGGAGCAAAATCTCACAGGAATGGTTCCAACATCTTGTGGAACCCATGGCATGAAGAATCGAGGCTGTTTTGAGAGCCAAGTGAGGCTCTACCCAGTATTACTACAGTGTTCTTCAAAAAGAGCTTTGGTGAGGGTAGGTAGCTTCAGCCAATGTTTTGGGGGATTTTTTTCAGAGCAGAGCGTAAACACAATGTGCTGCATCATCATACACCCTTCATCATCAGCTAGTCTTTAACATCTGACTATCCAGGTGTCAAACTCCAGGACACAAAGGCCTTCATTCGACCTTTCCACAGCTTCTACGCAGCACCAACCCAAAACGGAGCAAGGGCTTTTCCTGGACTCGAATGTTATTTTCCACACGCTGTGCCAAAAAGACAAGAATCCGGTCTGACAGAACATCCGTCTGTGTGTGTAAGCTGTTTGCATTTATAATCACTGATCAGCGGTGAGCAAACTTTGTCGCACTGCCAAACTGCCGCCTCATGAAACCCGGATGTGACCCTTTTCTGTTTTAATTTGCACTATCGCTTTCATGGTTGACCAAAAACCCTGATTATCCCCAGGCTGAGGTGAACAATTAATGAACAAGTCGTTAACAGAGTGAAAATCATGGTCGTCTATTTGGAGAACATTCAGCGTTACAACATGCCTCAAACATTTTTAAAAGCGGTACATCGTTTTCATTTGTTGATTTTACAAAAAAAAAAATTGCGAAATCCCTTCACACAGTGAATCATTTTCTTTCCTTCTTTCTTTTTTAAATGTTTCATCACCCTGTAGTACAGAAACAAAGTGGCTTTGTTTTCTAATACATTACCTTTTTTTCACAGGGGTCTGGGATGCTTTATTTTACAGCAAGCATCATAAGCAAGAGGGGGAAAATTATAATGGACTTTAAAAAAAAAAAAAAAACAAAGAGCGCTCTGAGAGCACAGTATCCCCCGCTGGCAACTCGGCCATAACTCTGGTAAAATGTGACTGAACTGAACAAAATAATATGCGTATTACTGACATATAACAAAGAATCCTGTCAAGTTTCATGAAATTCCTCCAAAAATTGTGAGAGGAGGAGTTCATTTCAGAAGGTGAGCACCCTTCCCGGGACAGACAGACAGACAGACAGACATCGCCATGACATAATCCCCCTTCTGGCTTTTCGGCCAGCGGGGGATAAAAATTGTGAGGGAAGTTGATTTCAGAAAGCAAGCACACCTTGATGAAATTGCCATCAAGGGCATAACTCCGGCAAAATTTGTCCAAATTAAATGCATGGGTTTCTCCAAAGCGTTTGAGCGTATCTGGCCCGATACTCTTGCTCTGCCTGCCGATACGCTTAGTCGCTTTAGTTAAAATCCGATACGCTTAGATTTATACCGATACGTTAAATTTCCTACCCACAAGTAACTAGATACATAGGAGAGCAAATAACAGATCCATTTACATATTGATTGATATTTGTGTTAAACAAGCGGTCTTTTTTTCCCAATGTTTGTGTTGATTCTGTCAAAGTAATGTCCGCGTGGTATGACGTAAACAAACTAATCTGTTGGCTACGTCAAGATCACGTGTTCAAACCGTCCAATAAAAACATCGAAAGAAAACGTCAAACATCCCAGAATTTTCCGATTCATTATAAGCGATCTCATTGGCTGCCGATGTTGTCCCCCACCAGACGGACAAAGCCGACTGATTTTAATAAGCTAGGAGAAGACTCGCTGGACAAATTAATCCACATCAGCATGGATGACAGCGAGACGGACTATGAGAGGGTTGCCCAACATTGGGCCAAGCAAAAGCCAAGGAGAATTGATCTGCTTTAAAGGAGGAGAAAACTTAATTCATTAGTTTGGGTTTGCAGAAAGATTATGTGCATATAAACACTCTCACGAAGTGAAGTTGTCCAAATGTGTCAAATACAGCATCATTTCAAATAATAATCATAAGCATATTTGGCAGTGTGATGTCACTGGGATCCATTTAACTAGAGATGCACCGATACCACATTTGTGAAAACCGATACGAGTACTATCATTTCAGTACTTGCCGATACCGAGTACTACCGATACCGATACTGTTGATGTTATTAAAATATAATTTTTCAAAAATTGCAGCATTTGAATATTTAATAGGCCTACTTTATCTATTTCCCGTGAATGTTTTCTAACTGGAGTGATCATGCACACGGGTTCACATTGACAATCTCCGCTGCTCCAGAAGCGCAGAGTAGCCTTGAGTCCACGTCACACAGCCAGACAGCGCCTCTTCACGGTAGCGCTTATCTTTTGCAACATTGTTACAATAATGTTGCAAAACCTAAGCGCTGCTGCGCTAGGCCTACATAACAATGTTGCAAAAGAAGCGCTACCGTGAAATGAAGAGGCGCTGTCTGCTGGCAGTGTAACGTGGACTACAAGGCTATCTGCGCTTCCGTGTGCAACCTCTCTCGATTGTCGCGCAACATTCACTCCCAGAAAACTACACTCATTGCAAATAGCCTACACAAAGAATTAAATATTTAGCTGCTGCAATTTCTGAAAAAGGCTGCTATTTATTTGGATTAGATTACGATGTCCAACTTTCGAAGTCAAGAAAGACTTGCACTCTTGCAACATGTAAGACCGATTGTTGATGAAGGGAGGAGAGAGCAGTGAGTTACCACATGCAGCGTGATCATTTCACTCCGCTGGTCACTTACCCCCTCTATCATCGGCCTTCCGCAACATTGCGGTCTTGGGTGACTTAAGGGTTGTTCTGGTGGTGCGCTTAAACTACTCCAATTACATTTAGCAACAAGACAAGGGCGTGAAAGGGAGGAGCAGTGACCATCGCAACATCACAGAGAGCGCACAAGATAACAGTGGCGGCCGGCGACGATGTATTATTTAATTTCCATCGCCAGTAATGCAGACTAAAATATGCCCCCCCCCCTCATGTGCATGTGCGCACATCCTGCTGTGTGCTGCAGGAGAGTTGAATGCCTCGAGCACGCTCTTGTTCAGTCGCAGAACTTGTTAGGCAGACGCTGTTGCTGTCCATTCGCAACATCGCGTCCCGTGCTCGTGGAGCTCCATACCTGGAGATGGGACGTCAATTTCCTTGGTCTTAGCGTTGCCCTCAACTGAAACAAGTTGGAAAACTCAATCAGCCATTTCTTAAAGCTCTCTCTCTCACTCTTCACTCTTAAACTCTCCCGGTTGGACTCGTACTTAAAAACTCTGCCGGTTGGATTCACCTATACACAAATCCGATTTTCATTTGTTTGTTAGTGAGTAGCCTGTCCTACAAAACCCTGACCTAGGCGAATAGCCAACATTAAAAAAGGACAACGTTGGGGATCTTAGCGTAGGCCTATCTGTGTATGGCAGCGAAAGGGAGTGGAGTGTGGAGAGATGTTTAAAATGACAGTGTTGGGGAAAGATGTTGTGACGGCACTGTTTCATGACTACGCAAACACATCTTCGTCATGGAAAAATGGGTTGTTGTCGAACAATTTTTTTTGTCTTCTGACGAAATTAGCCTACGCTCAATGCTTGAGATTTACATTTTTTTCCTGGGAGAGGCTTTTTTTCCTCGAACGGATGCTGACAAAAGGCGCTTCACGGAACACTATCGGCGCATGGTATAGCCTATCATATTATGCTCAAGCCTGAGCTCAACAATGCTTCAGTTTTTTTTTCTCTCTCGAATGGAACAAAAAGCGCTGCGGGGAACATTGGTATCGGCGCATGGGATCGTTCATGGTATCGGCAA
The DNA here is from genome assembly GCF_027579695.1 of Neoarius graeffei. Taxonomy (NCBI): domain Eukaryota; kingdom Metazoa; phylum Chordata; class Actinopteri; order Siluriformes; family Ariidae; genus Neoarius; species Neoarius graeffei. Next base: position 29,604,754 of record NC_083571.1, on the reverse strand, counting down.
CTGTTTGACAAGTACGAGTATATTAGTGGAGTATCGGGGCCGATGCCGATGCCAGTATCGGTATCGGTGCATGCTTACATTTAACAAAAGGCGGCTCCGGATTATTCTTTTATTAAAGGGCCACAGTGACGTCACACTGCCAAATATGCTTATCATTATTATTATTCCAAATTATGCTACGTTTGACGCTTATTAACAAATTCTCTTCATGAAGGTTTCTATAAATACATAATCTTTCTGCACACTTAAATGTATGAATGAAGTTTTCTTTTCCTTTAAGTATGTTTTAATCTTAATCTAGTCCATTTAATAAAGTGCCAAAATGTAAACTTTATAATATGCAGTTGCCTTACTTTTCTTTTCAGTGTATCTTAGTTATACATGTATTACGGTAATTGCATCAGAAACATTCTAAATCATTACAGTTATAGTAATACAGCAACTTATTTTAAGGTGGCAGGTCTTAGGTTCAGATCCCTTTGTGATCAACAGGAGGTCATGATGATCGATTCTCTTCATTGGACTGCATAAGATGGAGCAAACCACTGCTCATATTTTCATGCACATTTTTGTTACAACACGACTTGATCAGAGATAATTAAGGGATCCCCGTAGATTTTCAATCTCTCATACCTCAGTAATCTATAACCAAACAGTTTAACTTGCATGCTGAACTTTAAGGTGAAATTTCAAATGTGTATACATTAACACTATTTAGGTCAGAAAATCACTCAGTACGTTTACATGCGCATCCAAATCGAGCTGCTGTCGGTAGTCGAGCAAAGGGTCCCAGCAGGGGTGCCAGAGAAATCCAATCCTACATGCATACTGTGAAATCGAGCTATTGAGTGGAGGTGCATTGTGCACCCGAGCCACAGGTGGCGCTACACGCCCCCTCGTGTTGGTACACTTCCGGTTGTCGTCATGAAGAAGAGCTATTCAAGAGTATAAACAAAGGGACTACAGGCGGAAATTAGCATGTACTGCTATAACCTGGTACAGACATCTGTCCTTACTAGGGCTGTAACGATACACCCAACTAACGATTCGATTCGTATCGCGATTTTTGACCCACGATTCGATACGCCCACGATTTTTTTAAAAACGTTTTTTTAAAGTAGTAAATTTGACTTATTAACATTTACTTACTTACATTAACTATTTAATAACAAATAATTCAGACCACTGCAGAGAATGAGTAATATGTATGCAAAAATGAACAAATGTATATTCAAAGATTGTTTTATTTCTCAAAATAATACTGTTGAGCCGGAAGCTCTGTTTTCTTCGGTTCTGAAAAAGTCATTTTTCCAAATCGTGTAAATCCGTTAAGATTTCTTTTTGGGGGGGGGGGTTGGGGTGGCTCTCTCACTGTCTCACTCTCATAGGGCCAATGATTTTCTGTGATCGCGGAAAACAGATGGAAATTACGGAATTTTTATGGTGAAACATTGCTCGCGTGTCAAAATGTAACTGCCGCAGAAGGCTTCCGCCCAAGCAGACATGCCTTCAGTGTTGCCAGATATTGCTAACGTTTTCCACCCCAAAATATGTTCAAAACCAGCCAAAAAGCACCTAAACCTGCCCAATCTGGCAACACTGCATGCCTTTCCGGTCAAGTGACTGTGATTGGCTTGTGGCACACCTAGCCAGCCAATGAACTGCTTGTTGACAGATTCGCTCCCCGCGTCGCAACCAGCATGGCGACTGCTTAAAAGAAACGAATGCTCTGCCAGTGGCGAGTGTGGACGTTGCGTGACTCGCAGAAGATTGTGGCAGGTTGGCGAAAAAACGACTTACTAATAGATATAAAAAAAAAGTAATTTAAGTAAGTTTAAAATGTAATTTAAATAAAAAGTAAAGTATTCATAAATTGAAGTTTGGAAGCGCCTCTGTTTTTGGGCTGAGGAGAAGTTTGAAAGGGTGTACCGCGATTCTGCCTTCTTGTATCGCGATACGGATCGTGGCTCTGCGTATCGCGATTTCGATTTGCATATCGTTACAGCCCTAGTCCTTACCACAAGGATAATGTTTAATTTGTGCACTGTCCCTTTTAAAAATAAACTCTAAACTCTAAGAAGAGTGTTTGTAGTTTGTATGTACGAACAGAAGTGTTCCTAATAAAGTGGGCGGCTAAGGTGAAGTGTCATGCCGACCGAGGCTGTTGTGTTTCCCGCTTGTGGTCTCGTCACTCGTCACTTCCGGAAGGGGCAGTGCTGAAGTAAGTAGCTCAACTCCGTAGCTCGATAGGGTTTACATGCACTAAGTAGCTCGGCAAAAATCGCATAATCTAGGTCGTGTAGCTCGATTACGAGAAATCAAGTTTGGTTCAATTTCAGCCGAGCTAAGGTGTTTCCATGCCATTTAGAGCTTCGATTTCAGACGAGCAATGGCAGAAATTCGATTTTCTCTATGTGCATGTAAACGCACTGACTGAAACACTGGTAAAATCTATCCTATAATCATGTGTCTAAAACCTCTCAGAGACCCTGAAAATGCACCTGAGAGCATCTATTTTCAAAAAATTTTCCAGGGGGGCATGCCCCCGCACCCCCCTAGTTTCGCTTCGCACCGTTGGTGCTCAATTGTCTGTTTTATCATGCCAGAATTTAGGGCTTTAATTTTTTTCTGGGGAAAACACTGAAATGAAATTTCAATATGCGCATAACTGTCATATAACAAAGCCTTTTGCCAAGTCCGGTGAAATTCCTCCACAAATTGTGAGAGGAGTTGATTTCAGAAGAATGTACACCCTCATGAGGCCATCCTTTAAAAAAAATCCGTTTCCTGTCTACCGGGTGAGCAAAAAAAATTTTCAGTCGGGAGGGAGGGATTTTTTTTTTATTATATATGGATGGATAAGAAATCGCAATGCTGTGTTTGCTTTTTCTTTCAGTACTTTTTTATTACAAAAGCAGACACATTTAATAAAATGACAGTTTAATCAACTGAAACTTGTACAAAAAAACTAAGTTAGCATTTTAAATTGCAAAACTTTTACAAAGGTACTTAAAATGTCCGACACACGGACTTTTTGTAGTTCTAAATCGAGCGTTAGGCCTAGTTCGGATGAAATTACACTATTAAAATGATCACTGAATGATTTGTTTTTCTGAATCTTTACTATTTTGTTGTTCGCTAGAATACCATTTTGCGATTTCACATTTAAGCAAATGTTTGAAAACTCCGGATCTCCTTCCTTCATGGTGGCTGACATTTTTTTGTGCCGCACGGCGCATGCGCAGAGCTGATTCAACAGGGCTTTCCACAAGCGCCGGCTACTTTAATGACTATTATTTTTGCAGCCCACAGGCTCTAAATATTAATTTTCGATTTTAATAAAATTAGATGTTTATCTAACGGACTGACAATAATGTCAAACTGAACCGCACTCATTTAAGTTGTGATTCGCGCTGTTTGTACCGATAATAACCACAAATTCCCCGCAGACTTCGTTGATCAGGGGAGAGTAACTCATCCGCGGCCCCGACATGCGGTGTGCGCGCGCGCACTCGGCGGAGGCAGTAGTGTGTCGGAGGGAACAGAAGCAGAGATGACGCTTATTTTGTCTCCGGTAAACCAGTCTTCTCTCGTTCAATTACGTGCTGCCATCAAAAGACACCGTTGGTTGTAAATGAAGCCAAACTGAGTGGTTGGAGTGCATTTTCATACACAAATGTAGAAATGTTCGCTGAGTGTTTAATTGTGTAGCCCCACTGCAGACCGTGGTCGTTGTTAATTCATAGCATGCTCAGTTGCGTGAATGTGTCATGCACCGAAAATAAGAAGCCAGGAACGCCTCATGATACAATACGCAAGAAAAGAAAGATGATTTACTGCCATTTTATTTTGTATTTGAGTAAAGTGAATAAATAAGTGGTCTGTGGAAAATCCATTTAACCCTGGGAACTGCGTGCACAGGAGTTTATTTTGTGTTTACTCCCCCGGCTGGCTACTTATTTGTCATGGCTGGCTAGTATGAGCCTTAGTGGAAAGCCCTGGGAATGCGGAAATGTCAAGTTCGAGTTTAGATTTACAAACCTGAAAAAAATGTCGAAAAACCGGCGTTAAAAAAAAAAAAATTTCACCCACACAAACGGCACTCACCCGGCCGGTGGACCGGAAACGGAACATTTTTTAATAATGGCCTGAAATTGTCAAAGTACAAGTTATTTAATCAAGGGTTAAAACTCTGGGAAAATTTTCACAAACAAAATTAAATCGCAATATGCGTATTACCGTCATATAACAAGGCCTTTTGCCAAGTTTCGAGAAATTTGTCCAAAAACTGTGAGAGGAGTTGATGTCCGAAAGTGAGCACACCTTCATGAAATTGTCAGAGTACAAGGTTGTTAATCAAGGGCCGTAACTCTGGTAAAATGCGACTGAATTGAATGAAATAATATGCGTATTACCGACATATAACAAAGCCTTTTACCAAGTTTCGTGAAATTCCTCCAAAAATTGTGAGAGGAGTTGATTTCAGAATGAAAATACACTCATGAAATTGTCAAAGTATAATTTTGTTAATAGAGGGCTGTAACTCTGGTAAAATGCGACTGAACGGAACGAAATTACAATATGAGCATTACCGACATAAAGAATCCTGCCAAGTTTCATGAAATTCCTCCAAAAATCGTGAGAGGAGTTGATTTCAGAATGTGAGCACCCTTCCTGGGACGGACGGACGGAAGGAAATCACTACGACATAATCCCGCTTCGGGCCTTTCAGCCAGCGGGGGATTAAAAAAAAAAAAAAAAGGCTTGTAAAGCCACTGAAGACCACAGCTCCAAAATACAGAAGTTTTCATTCAACAAGATCCATTCAACAGCGAAACATTTTAAAAACTTCATAATAATGTAGAAGATATCCATTTCACTTATTCTGGATTAACGTGATGTTTAAATATTTTATTACTAATAAGGTTTTTTCTGGGGGATAAACTCCTCATCTCGGACTTCTTACTCAAAGTTAGGAAGCTCTCATCACGTGACATCGCATCAGTGTGGCTTTAGGTAAACACGGACACGTTATGTGTTGAATAACGAGCGGGAAAATGACGCAACTCTGAGTCCAGTCTTCCCACTCAAGGCCAATTTATGCTGACAACCCAGTTCTTGCAGATGGCGTCGCAGATAGCGTCTGCGTAGCCCCCCCACCTTCGCAGACGCTCTGCGCGCACCTCCCAAAAATTGTGACCACCGCAGAAGCCTCGCAGACAGCGTCGCAGACAAGAGGGCTCTGATTGGTCCACTCTACATCCGCTGTACATGCACTTCCGCTTCCCTACTTTCCCGGTTTGGTTTGTTTTCACGACCGCCATTTTTAAAAACACGAGCGAAGATGGAGCAGCACGAAGAGCGGTTGATCGAGGAAATGAGGAAGTACGGACATCTATACAACTCCAGTTATAGTCATTATAAGTAACCGAAGGATAGACGCTCCACTAACCACACCCACCAACTACTCCTAGCGATTTCGCGACCCCTTGCATTGTGGCGGTGAATAACATCGCGCACGCCTATTACTCCCCGCTCAACAATAAATTACAACTGTCTGCGAAAAGCTGTCTGCGAAAGCCTTGTCGCAAGAGCATGCAGAGGCCTTCACTCAGCAAGTCGAATAAAGCATTTATTTATAACTAAGCAGGTTTTTTTTTTAATTAGTTTGTGCTCTGCTTTATGACGCACTAACCCACAGCACTTTCAAATTCTCAATTCTGATTGGTTAGATGATGATGACTAAATTAAAAAAAAAAAAAAAAAAAAAACCACACACATGTATAACTTTGTTTTCTGTAAGGCCAAACAAAATAATGTGTGTGTTTCCGGTTACCCGACCGACCCTGTAAAAACACTGCGACCCTTCAACTGTTTATGACCACGATAAACAAACTATTTCTCGCGCCCGACCCTACCTGCTTGGCAGCCACATGGCGAGTCAAACGAGAACCGCTAGGGAGTGTCCTATAAACCACTCTGTATTTGCCGAAAGACACGAGGCCCGTCAGGAGTAAATTGACAACCAACACGCACCTCCCTCTATCCCAGCCCTTTCAAACCAGCACGGGCACGGCCTGGTAGGACGGTGCCTCGGCCAGTCATTCGCCACCGTGCAAGCGCTGCTCAGCGACTTAAGTTTTGATTTGATCCATGGCTCCAGCCCACCTTTAAACGTTTATAACTCGGACACCGAAGGTCGCAGCAAAGCCAAATTTCGTAGGCATTTCTAGAGAGGGGTCACCGTTAGATGCAATCGAATACATAGCTGAACGATGCTGCGTATTCTTGCTAGTGTTACAATGATGATTATCTTAGATTTTTAAGTAGAAAAACTGGCCACCCTTGTGTTCATGCCTCGAAGGGTCGGATGTAAATGACCGCTTGCACATGCGCAGTGTATTTCATTGATTCTTCGGGTGCCTATAAAATGGAGGTTCGCCTCGGAACAAAAAGCGACACAGTGGACAGAAATGTTTGCTTGTCAAATCAGCCTGTTGCAATGCAAAAGATATTCACAACAATTAAAAATATTTCCAAATGAAGAACTATAGAGTAACTACAACATTGACTACGTTTACATGCACATCCAAATCGAGCTGCTGTCGGTAATCGAGCTGAAGGTCCCAGCAGGGTGCCAGAGAAATCCAATCCTACATGCACACAATGAAATCGGGCTATTGTGTGAGGTGCATTGTGCACCCGAGCCACAGGTGGCGCAACACGCCCCATCGTGTTGGTACACTTCCGGTTGTCATCATGAAGAGCTATTCAAGAGTGTAAACAAAGTTATCAGTTCCGTGTTCTCCATTGCGCGTTTTTCTCCCGTCCATGAATTTTAATATATTCAACTCCTTAAGCTGAATGAGCATGAACTCTGTCTCCTCATTGCTCCAGAAGTGCACGTTTCTGCTTGCCTGTGGCAGTGGGGGTGTGGTCAAGCGCCGGTCTGTGACAGGAGGGCGGAGCCAGGGAAGGTGAGTGGCAGAATCACTTCACCTGACGGTAATTAACCTGTGTTTGTGTGTCTTCCCAGTAACCGCGCCCTATTTAAGGAGGCAGAGGGGAGAGCTCATCCCGGGACTAGAACACAGCGCGCGCTTCTCTCAAGAATAAAAGTAGGCTGTTAAACTGAAAAGTCTGACAATAAAAAGCCTATTAGCACCAGAAGCTTTGTCCTGCCGTCCTCTGTGCTCCACCCACACTTCAGAGAGCTCTACATCGCCATTTTCTCTTCTTCGTTTGTTCCTCCTGACCTCTTCTGCTGCTCGCTACTACTGTTGTCATGCCGACCGAGGCTGTTGTGTTTCCCGCTTGTGGTCTCGTCACTCGTCACTTCCGGAAGTAGCTCGACAACTAGCTCGATAGGGTTTACATGCACAAAGTAGCTCGGCAGAAATCGCATAAACTAGGTCGTGTAGCTTGATTCCGAGAAATCAAGTTCGGTTCAATTTCAGCCGAATTAAGGTGTATACAGGGCATTTTGAACTTCGATTTCAGTCGAGCAACGGCAGAAATTCGATTCTCTCTATGTGCATGTAAACGTGGTGATTGTTTCCTACAACAAATCACACAGTTCTGACATTCTGGGATCAGTTGCAAACGTTTAACGAGTGTTTTGCAAAAAAAGTTTTCAAAGGAAACTTCTCACTTTTTCCTACCTACCCTAGAAAATTTATTGTACACTTTTGGGAGAAACAAATTTTTTTTCCCTACCTACCTCCCCTATTTTGAAAACCCAGGAAACACATACATTATTTTGTTTGGCCTAAGGAGATGTTGATTTAGCGTTTATGGGGGGGGGAAAAAAAAAGTCTCCAGTGTCACTGCTTTGTACCATGACATGGAAAATCTTAAAATCTGAGCACTTTGAACTTTCTGGTTTCTTATTAACATGGCAAGCTTATTATCGTAAACAAGATAGAATAATAACTTGGTGAAGGAACAACACTACACTGCATTCATTGTTAAACATTAAATGTAACTATAAACGGATAAAAAGAGAAAATAGTGACGGTCGTAATTAATTTATTAATTAATTAATGTCATTGCTGACCAAGTGCTGCGCTGTAAGAGGAGTAACACACTTCAGGACATGCTGGGATTCTGCTTCATGCTGATTATTTTCACAGGTGCAAGTGTTTCATTCCCAATTCCAGGATCAGGGTTCATTTTCGGATCATCGTAATGCCATAAATTCTTCAGGAGGAGACGAGTAACGCTACAAGTTTAACTCCGACCCATCATTGTTCGTGTCCTTACATGCCATCAGGCAGGAGGGTCAAGAAATTGTCAAATCATGGATCTCGAGGAACACGTTGTAGGAGCTGTCAAACAAAGCAAGAAAATACAAATCGTTCTGACATGCTAGACTTTTCGTCAGGGCGTCGTAGGACGTCCGAGATGTCACGCTGCTGTTCTTTGATTACGTCACACGACAAGTGCTGTTCGATGTTCCTGACACTGGAAATTTCAGCCACAACAAAATCATGTCAGGCTGAATTCATTGAGTCTGAGCCCAGCATTACACAAAACGTATTATTTCTGTTGAACGCTGCGATTTATCAGATTGCACACCAGTGTTGTAGTGCTCAAGACTCGATCTTAAAGCAGATACGCAGAACCATGGCCTCACTTTTTGCTTATAAATGCCTTGAGACCTCAAGAATGGCACAGGAATAGTTTAAAGCATTAACAATAAATCTAGTATAGTAATTTTTACGATTAAAGTTAAAGTGATTCATATAGGTAGTGGTCTGAGTGAATGACCTCGATATCTGTGACGTCACAGCAAGAAGTCTATCGGTCTCATCGCCATTTCCGCTATACTGCAGCTCCGATCCTCCATTTAGAGCTAATTTATCGCTATGCCACGTAGATGTGTTGCTAGCCGGTGCACCAACACGACAGAAGGTGGATTTACGTTGCATTCATGGCCCAAGAATGTTCAAACTGCAAAGATTCGGACGCGTGTTGAGAGAAGTTCACGGGCGCATTGGGCGCCTACAAAGTGGTCTCTCCTCGGCTCTGCACATTTTACTGAAGACTCGTACGAGACCTCTGATCTGTTGAGAAGCGTTGGCTATATAAGCCCATATTGAAAGAGGGTGCAGTATCAACAATTAAAGAAAACTACAAGAAAAGGAAAGTAAGTTCAGTTGCACCAGTTCTCCCCTAGCGTGAGCCAAGGGTTGTTGCTAAAACCCGGGATGGAATGGGACATATCATTGTTGCTAAAACCGGTGACGTTTCATTCTCGTCCCGGGTTTTAGTAACTCCCTGAGCCGAGCAGTAATGGCGGAGTACACAGTATGGAGAAAATGGAGAATAAGCGGACCAGCCGTCTGATTTCTCCACTGGATATGCTCGCCTAAGCAGCAATATCTTGTCTTTGAGTGGAAGAAGCGAATGAACAAAGAACTGAAAGTCAGATTGTTTCAAGACAATCGGCCACAAGTTCAGCCTTCAAGAAGTGAGAACACAGACGGGTAAGCTCCGACTCTCATTTGGATACAAAACAACAAAAACAACACACGTTGTTTAGCTGCATTTAGATTAATACATGTAACTTGTATTGTGTGTTTAAGTTACCGGAATAAGATTATTTAATTTGCTTCAGAATGTGATTGTCTCAGTTCATCTGATTATTTAATTAGCCTTTTACGTTTTATCAGTGAAAATGCATGCATGTACATGTATGTTGCATAAGTTATAACACCTATCCTGTTTTAATGAGAGTCAACCCACAATCAATGAAGTCAAATCAGTCTTAGTTGAGCGAGTCGGTAACGGTATTTCTTACTTTCACCATAAATTTTTATTTATATGACTTTGATCTAGGGGCGACACGGTAGTGTAGTGGTTAGCGCTATCACCTCACAGCAAGAAGGTCCTGGGTTCGAGCCCCGTGGCCGGCGAGGGCCTTTCTGTGCGGAGTTTGCATGTTCTCCCCGTGTCCGCGTGGGTTTCCTCCAGGTGCTCCGGTTTCCCCCACAGTCCAAAGACATGCAGGTTAGGTTAACTGGTGACTCTAAATTGACCGTAGGTGTGAATGTGAGTGTGAATGGTTGTCTGTGTCCATGTGTCAGCCCTGTGATGACCTGGCGACTTGTCCAGGGTGTACCCCGCCTTTCGCCCGTAGTCAGCTAGGATAGACTCCAGCTTGCCTGCGACCCTGTAGAAGGATAAAGCGGCTAGAGATAATGAGATGAGACTTTGGTCTATAGCTGTCAAAGGCCTCGGCCTTAAAACCGGTTCCCGCTGTGACGTCACGCACTCAGGGCTGGCTGGCTCAGCGGGGCAGCTCGAATGCCAACTTTGCGGTCGAGTTTAACTCTCAAAAATATATATTTTTAATTCCCATTTATGCAGCATACAAGAGTCAGGGATGAAGATACTATCCACTCAGAAATTTATTTAAAAATAAAGGCTCTGCGTATCTCCTTTAAGACCCCTTTTTGAAGGTCCCGTCTTGGAATCGACTGCGTTTTTACTCGGTCTTGTCTCAGGATTTTATTTCAAGACCCATCAAGACCACAACTGCAGAGATTTTACTAAATTTCCTGTGCACGGATTTATTTGTTAACCTCGTTACTGTGACTGGATAAAATGTCCTGCTTCGAATGCAACCAATAATGTGACTCACTGCTAATTTGACATTTTTTTCTTCCTGTTAACGGCTGTCACGCCTCCCCACCCCCTGGTCTGGTTCTGGTCTTGGTCTCAATCTCGACTACAATGCTATGCACATGCGCTCTGATTTACAGTGCCTACAGTTTTTCAGATTGCTCTTAATTCGTATTAAGGTATACATGTTATTTACCACCTGGGAGATCCGCATCGTGAAATACCGTGACCAAGGTCTTGAAAGTACTGACTGAGGCCATCTGGGCCGAGGTCACGGTATTTCACCAAACGGATCGACCTTAAGCTGGTAAATAATATTTTTTTTCTTTACCAAATTCTAACAGAAAACGAGAGCGCCCGAAAGGGAAAACTGAGCCGAGACGCCATTTTGAATCCTCATTCACGGCTGTAATGTAAATGGCTTCCTCCTCGGTATACAAGTGCACTTCCATGGCAGGAAAAAAAACAAACTACATTTTGCCGCCTATGTAGTCCCCTATTTATACAAATAGGAGTCATTCAGGATTCAGCCATGTTTTTGCTCGGCGTTAGCAACAGTTACAGGTTTTTAGCTTTCTCCGGAAATGCTTTCTTTTATTTCTTCTCCCTCAGGGTAGTAAAACTCGCTTTCACTGTGAACACTGTCGTTATCGCTATCCATGCTGTAAAATTAATGCTGTTCTCCTGAGAAATGCTGGCAAAAATTAAGATTTTTGATAATCTTATAAAAAAAAAAAAAGATAAATGCTGACAAAAAAAAAAAGCTACGATGTTTAATGTTGTGAACAAGCGAGTCGCCAGAGGTCCATAACTGGGGTCCGTAACGTAGGATACAGACCCACTCGTCAGCCAATCAGAGCGCAGGATTTGATTGAAACCGGACCGCGAAAAAAAAAAAAGCTTTTATTATCCCACAAGAGGAGATTTACATTGTTACAGCAGCAAAATATATAAAGAGAAAAAGATAAGGCAGTGAAGGAGTAGTGCAAAAGTACTAAGTATACAAAAAAGGATACATGTAAAAGAAATAAACTACAAAATTTAGAGATAAAAAAATTTACAAATTTGCATAAATTAACAGGTTTGCAGATATACAGTTAACACAAGTGTATTACAAAAGGTGGAACTGCACGTGCAAGTATTGCACAAGTAAGTATGTATATGGCACAAAAGCCATTTTAACCGTGTGCAGCTAGCAGTTCACTATAAAGTACTGATGCTGATAGTCAGTGCACACAGTATGCGTTCAGAAGGGTTTCTATGGATGTAGAAGCGATCTGGACAGTACTGTTCATTATTGTGAGGAGTGACTGGTGCTGTGCTTGGTGAGGTGCTGGTTAAAAACCGTTAAAGTGCATATTCTGGACCAATTTCGTGTTGTTGTTTTTTTTATATGAAAGAATGTCCCTTTACACACTCCTCCAGAAGGGTAATTTTGCACAAGGCCATCTGTCTACAGCAGAAAAAAATAAAATAAACAAAACGCGTCTGGAAAAATCCCAAGGGAGTCTGGAGCCAGATGCGTGACGTCACCTGCGGAAGCGCCAGCAGGCTGCGAGAGCTTTGCACGGTTTCAGTGCACAGCCTGTGTAGACCAAGCGCTCCCATTTCTCTCTGTCCGGTCTTTTGGAAAACGATGAGTACTAATCCCATCAAGATTGGTGTTGCTACACCCTCCTACGATACATCTGTTAACCATTTTAATAATTACGCGATAACGTTGAAGAAATTTGCAGAAAACCACCAGGTCGTTTTCTCATAAACAAACCAGCGCTGACGTAGGATTCAGAGGGAGGCGTCCCGCACGCGACGTCACGAAAATCAATGTTTGCCGGGAAATCCAAATGCCAAGATTTTTCAGAGGCGGACCAGTTCGCCTCAAATGGCTCAATTTCAACTGAATTTTTCCGGTATTGCGCAAGGTAAAAAAAATTGCAGAGAATGCAACAGATATTTGACCAAAGTTTAATATAAAATAGGAGAATTACATTGATCTTGCTCCTGAATTTACCCGTGATATGCGCTTTAAAGGTTAAAGTGGGCAGCACGGTGGTGTAGTGGTTAGCACGGTTGCCTCACAGCAAGAAGGTCCGGGTTCGAACCCAGCGGCCGGCGGGGGCCTTTCTGTACGGAGTTTGTATGTTCTCCCCGTGTCTGTGTGGGTTTCCTCCGGGTGCTCCGGTTTCCCCCACAGTCCAAAGACATGCAGTTAGGTTGATGTGGGGCGGCCTTGGGCTGAGGTGCCCTTGGGCTGAGGTGCCCTTGGGCAAGGTACCTGACCCCTGACTGCTCCCTGGGCGCTCTCTGATGCCCCTTTTCCACCAAAGCAGTTCCAGGGCTGGTTTGGGGCCAGTGCTTAGTTTGGAACCGGGTTTTCTGTTTTCACTGACAAAGAACTGGCTCTGGGCCAGAAAAAACACTTCCAGGCTAGCACCAACTCTCTGCTGGGCCAGAGGAAAGAACTGCTTACGTCAGCGGGGGGGCGGAGTTGTTAAGACCAACAACAATAGCAAGACCGCAAAAGGTCGACATTTTTAAATAAACGACAAGATATCATGGATGCAGTAAAGCAGCAGTCATCCATTATTGTTGCTGTTGTTGTTGCTGCTGCTTCTTCTTCTCCGTGTTGCTGCTGCTTTGATGTTTGTGCCAAGGTTTATGCAAACGCAGTGACATAACTGACATATACAGTGACGTAATGACGTGGCTCCCCTTAGTGCCCCGAGCTATGGAAAAGCAAACTGGTTCTCAGCTGGCTCGCAAGTTGAACGAGTTGTGAGCCAGCACCAGCCCCGAACCAGCCCTGGAACTGATTTGGTGGAAAAGGGGTACGAGCGTGTGTGTGTTCACTGCTTCAGATGGGTTAAATGCAGAGGATGAATTTCACTGTGCTTGAAGTGTGCATGTGACAAATAAAGGTTTCTTTTCTCATCTCATCTCAAGCCGTTTTATCCTGTTCTACAGGGTCGCAGGCAAGCCGGAGCCTATCCCAGCTGACTATGGGTGAAAGGCGGGGTACACCCTGGACAAGTCGCCAGGTCATCACAGGGCTGACACATATGCCGCTTTTCCACTACCAACGCGGCTGAGTCGGGCTGAGCCGTGCGGTGCTGAGTCAAGCTGAGTGGGGCTGTTGGAGTTGCATTTCGACTACAACCGCGCTGAACCGTGCTGGCTGGAAGTGGGTGGACACATTGGGTTGAGTTAGCGAAAGTGGGTGGACGTCACGTGATGTCGTTAGGCGGCGCAAACAGTGCCATCAGTGAGCTTTTAAGCGGTAGTCTCACGACCCGGATAGTAAACAATAAACATGGAGGACATGGAGTCGTTAGTGTTGCTGGTCTTGGTGCTGTGGCTTGTTGTCACCGACAACGCCAACAGATACTGGCAAGAGCGTATAGATGAGGCGAGGCGCAAAAGGCTTCAGAAATTCTCGTAATTCGTAATTATTATTCTTCCGGGTTTACGGTGTTTACAGATCCCAGCGTGCTCGCGGGGCGTGTGTGGACACTCCTCCTCACCAATCAGTGCACAGGGGAGTGTCTCCTCACGCCCCTAGCCCCACTTGGCTTGGTTTGGCTCGCTTCAGCCCCACTCCAAAACCGTGCGAGTTTTGGGTGCTAAGCAGGGCTGAAGCAAGCTGAGGCCAAGTTTACATTAGACCGTATCTGTCTCGTTTTCTTCGCGGATGCACTGTCCGTTTACATTAAAACGCCTGGAAACGCCGGGAAACAGGAATCCGCCAGGGTCCACGTATTCAATCTAGATCGTGTCAGCTCCGGTGCTGTGTAAACATTGAGAATACGCGGATATGCTGTGCTGAGCTCTAGCTGGCGTCGTCACTGGACAACGTCACTGTGACATCCACCTTCCTGATTCGCTGGCGTTGGTCATGTGACGCGACTGCTGAAAAACGGCGCGGACTTCCGCCTTGTATCACCTTTCATTAGAGTATAAAAGTATGAAAATACTGCAAATACTGATGCAAATACTGCCCATTGTGTAGTTATGATTGTCTTTAGGCTTGCCATCCTTCCACTTGCAAGTGGTAAGTGACGCACACGCCCGACATGCACTGAGATCACACACACAGCGGCTCAGTCCCAAATCACTGCTCGTGCGCTCCACTCGCGCGCTCTGTGAGCTGCGCAGGGCCGGAGTGCGCACCCTCCAGAGGGCACTCGCTGTTCAGGGCGGAGTGATTTGGAGCGCAGGATGCCTGCGGAGCCGAGCGTATCCGTGTATTGGCGTTGCTGTGTGCACGCAAATCGTGTATTGGCGTTGCTGTGTGCACACTAATCGTTTTGAAAACGTTAATCTGATGATCCGCTGATATGGTCTAATGTAAACCCCACCTGAGTCGTGCTGCTCTAAGGTAGTCGAAACGCGAGCCGTGTCGAGCTGAAGTGAGCTGAAAAAGGGTAGTGGAAAAGGGCCATTAGACACAGACAACCAGTCACACTCACATTCACACCTATGGTCAATTTATGCCGCTTTTCCACTACAAACGCGGCTGAGTCGGGCTGAGCCATGCCGTGCTGAGTCGAGCTGAGTGGGGCTGTTGGAGTTGCATTTCGACTACAACCGCGCTGAACCGTGCTGGCTGGAAGTGGGTGGACACATTGGGTGGAGTTAGCGAAAGTGGGTGGACGTCACGTGATGTCGTTAAGCAGCGCAAACAGTGACATCAGTGATCTTTTAAGCGGTAGTCTCACGACCCGAATAGTAAACAATAAACATGGAGGACATGGAGTCGTTAGTGTTGCTGGTCTTGGTGCTGTGGCTTGTTGTCACCGACAACGCCAACAGATACTGGCAAGAGCGTATAGATGAGGCGAGGCGCATAAGGCTTCAGAAATTCTCGTAATTCGTAATTCTTCTCCTTCCGGGTTTACAGATCCCAGCGTGCTCGCGGGGCGTGTGTGGGCATGTGAGGACACTCCTCCTCACCAATCAGTGCACAAGGGAGTGTCTGCTCACGCCCCCAACCTCACTCGGCTCGGTTTGGCTCGCTTCAGCCCTACTCCAAAACGGTGCGAGTTTTAGGGGCTAAGCAGGGCTGAAGCGAGCTGAGTCGTGCTGTTTTTTGGTAGTCGAAACGCGAGCCGTGTCGGGCTGAAGTGAGCTGAAAAAGGGTAGTGGAAAAGGGCCAATAGAGTCACCAGTTAACCTAACCTGCATGTCTTTGGACTGTGGGGGAAACCGGAGCACCCGGAGGAAACCCACGCGGACAACATGCAAACTCCACACAGAAAGGCCCTCGCCGGCCACGGGGCTCGAACCCAGACCTTCTTGCTGTGAGGCGACAGCGCTAACCACTACACCACCATGTGGACTTTATAACAACCACCTCATGAATATTAATCAGCGCTGAAGTGGAGATCAGCCAATCAGGATGGAGCTCAGTGAGTGAGATATGAATAAATATTACATTCCCAGGGCTCATGGAAATACAGGAGGAGGGTATAAACAAACCCAGACGTACATTAGTTCGAGTTCAGTCTGGAAGCAATTAAACAAGTAGCAGTAGGGTTTTTTTGTTTGTTTGTTTAAATAACTGACTCCAGAAACCTTTGCTAAATGCTCCATGTCTGTCATGGCGGTGCCGCATTAAAGCAGGCGACGGTACACACAGCCCTCATCCCTCTGTGGTCGGATATGAGCTCTAACATGGCTGGACACTTAGAAAAACCGACCATTTGTGATAAATACAGCTGTATTCTATATTTACACATGATGATATTTGGATAGAAGCGCATACCGTGGCGGTGGTTCTGGCCCAGCCTGAGGACTGAGGAGGGGGTGAAGGCTTCAGCCGAGATAAACACACAGACACAAGACGGGAAGAAAATATATATATCTCTCTCTTTCTTTCTCTCTTTTTCTGACAGGACACCTTATGCTACACCCACAAACCCTGATGTTAGCATGATGCCAGGCGGATAAACCGTCGCCATGAATACACAGCCAGCAGCTGAGGGGTCTCACTCACTCGCGCACGCGCGCTCTCAAGGACGAAAATCTTTCCAGAAGTTTCCATGATTAACCGTCACCTTTCCCTCACCTCAGTGCTTTTAAACCAAGCTCTAAAGTGCCGCTACGCTTACCTCAGGAGTCAGGAACAGTCGTCCTCTCCTCTCCTCTCCTCTTTCCCCCCAGTTCTCTCTCTCTCTCTCTCCTTTTCTGTCTCTCCTCCCTTCCAGATGTCGCGCAGGAAGAGTGCGCGCCAATCAGGGCGCGAGCCAACAGGAAACGCTCATTCCCCTCACTGTGGAGAGAGTGTGACGGAGGGGTGTGTCTCAATCCGACTCATCTCATCTCATCTCATTATCTCTAGCCGCTTTATCCTGTTCACAGGGCTGACACATAGACACACAACCATTCACACTCACATTCACACCTACGGTCAATTTAGAGTCACCAGTTAACCTAACCTGCATGTCTTTGGACTGTGGGGGAAACCGGAGCACCCGGAGGAAACCCACGCGGACAACATGCAAATTCCGCACAGAAAGGCCCTCGCCGGCAACAGGGCTCGAACCCGGACCTTCTCGCTGTGAGGCGACAGCGCTAATCACTACACCACCGTGCCGCCCTCATGTGGTCGTATCAGAAGTCTCATCTCATCTCATTATCTGTAGCTGCTTTATCCTGTTCTACAGGGTCGCAGGCGAGCTGGAGCCTATCCCAGCTGACTACGGGCGAAAGGCGGGGTACACCCTGGACAAGTCGCCAGGTCATCACAGGGCTGACACATATGCCGCTTTTCCACTACAAACGCGGCTGAGCCGTGCCGAGCTGAGCGGGGCTGTTGGAGTTGCATTTCGACTACAACCGCGCTGAACCGTGCTGGCTGGAAGTGGGTGGACACATTGGGTGGAGTTAGCGAAAGTGGGTGGACGTCACGTGATGTCGTTAAGCGGCGCAAACAGTGACATCAGTGAGCTTTTAAGCGGTAGTTTCACGACCCGGATAGTAAACAATAAACATGGAGGACATGGAGTCGTTAGTGTGGCTGGTCTTGGTGCTGTGGCTTGTTGTCACCGACAACGCCAACAGATACTGGCAAGAGCGTATAGATGAGGCGAGGCGCATAAGGCTTCAGAAATTCTCGTAATTCTTCTTCCGGGTTTACAGATCCCAGCGTGCTCGCAGGGCGTGTGTGGGCATGTGAGGACACTCCTCCTCACCAATCAGTGCACAGGGGAGTGTCTGCTCACGCCCCCAGCCTCACTCAGCTCAGTTTGGCTCGCTTCAGCCCCACTCCAAAACCGTGCGAATTTTGGGTGCTAAGCAGGGCTGAAGCGAGCTGAGTCGTGCTGTTTTGAGGTAGTCGAAACACGAGCCATGTCGGGCTGAAGTGAGCTGAAGCGAGCTGAAGTGAGCTGAAAAAGGGTAGTGGAAAAGGGCCAATAGACACAGACAACCATTCACACTCACATTCACACCTACGGTCAATTTAGAGTCACCAGTTAACCTAACCTGCATGTCTTTGGACTGTGGGGGAAACCGGAGCACCCGGAGGAAACCCACGCGGACACGGGGAGAACATGCAAACTCCGCACAGAAAGGCCCTCGCCGGCAACGGGGCTCGAACCCGGACCTTCTCGCTGTGAGGCGACAGCGCTAACCACTACGCCACCGTGCCGCCCTCATGTGGTCATATCAGACGTATAACAGGTTAACTTCTTTCATCCTGAAGGTTAGAGAAGCAGCCTTGGGCCCAAACAGTGGTCAGTTCGATTCCCGGGACCGGCAGGGAATGAACAGCACTCCCCCCCCGCATCACGGCTGAAGTGCCCTTGAGCAAGGCACCGAACCCCTAACTGCTCCCTGGACACTATAGCTGCCCACTGCTCTGGGTACATATGCGAGTGTGTTCACTGCTTCAGATGGGTTAACTGCAGAGGAGGAATTTCACTGTGCTTGAGAGTGTACACGTGACAAGTAAAGGCGGCTTCAGCTGCTGCTGCTTCCTCTATTCCTGACTAGGTTAAGCTTCATGGTTAGAGAAGCAGCTTTGGGCCCAAACGGTCACCGGTTCAATTCCCGGGACCGGCAGGAAAAATGTGAGGGGAGCTGAGTGAATGAACAGCACTTTCTCCTCACTCTGTATCACAGCTGAAGTGCCCTTGAGCAAGGCACCGAACCCCTAACTGCTCCCTGGACACTATACCATAGCTGCCCACTGCTCTGGGTACATATGCGAGTGTGTTCACTGCTTCAGATGGGTTAAAAGCAGAGAACGAATTTCACTGTGCTTGTGTGTGTATATGTGACAAATGGCAGCGTCAGCTTCTTCTTCTTCTATTCCTGACTGGGGGAAGCCTCATGGTTAGAGAAGCAGCTTTGGGCCCAAACGGTTGGCTGGTTTGATTCCTGGGACCGGCAGGAAAAATGTGAGGGGAGCCGAGTGAATGAACAACACTTTCTCCTCACTCTGTATCACGGCTGAAGTGCCCTTGAGCAAGGCACCGAACCCCTAACTGCTCCCTGGACACTATACCATAGCTGCCCACTGCTCTGGGTACATATATGTGCGTGTGTATGCTTCAGATGGGTTAAATGCAGAAGATGAATTTCACTGTGCTTGAGTGTGTACAGGTGACAGACAAAGTCGGCTCTGGCTGCTGCTGCTTCTTCTTCTATTCCTGACTGGGGGAAGCCTCATGGTCAGAGAAGCAGCTTTGGGCCCAAACGGTCACCGGGTCGATTCCTCGGCCTGGCAGAAAAAATGTGAGGGGAGCTGAGTGAATGAACAGCACTTTCCCCTCACTCTGCATCACAGCTGAAGTGCCCTTGAGCAAGGCACTGAACCCCTAACTGCTCCCGGGCGCTGTAGCATTGCTGCTCACTGCTCTGGGTATGTTCGTGTGTTCACTGCTTCAGATGGGTTAAACACAGAGGAGGAATTTCACTCTGTGCTTGAGAGTGTGTACATGTGACAAATAAAGGCAGTGGTAGCTGCTGCTGCTTTTCTTCTTCCTGACTGGGGGAAGCTTCATGGTTGGAGAAGCAACTTTGGGACCAAAAGGTCACTGGTTCAATTCCTTGGACCAGCAGGAATGGTTGAAGTGCTCTTCAGCAAGGTACCTAACCCCCGGGCTACTCTGGGTATGCTGTATGTCGCTCTGGATAAGAGCGTCTGCTGAACACCATTGATGTATATAAAGATTTTAAAAAACTTTTTACTGTACAAAATTCTTGGACATACCCAAGCTTTCAACTCCTTTTTGACGTCACTTCCCATCCCTGATGAAGGCTCCTGAAGGAGTGGGCCAATGGAATTGATCGCTGCATAGATGAAAATCTTCAATGGAGCCATTAATGTAATCTAATGCAATGACTCTCTTGGCCTGGTTTTTGGAAGGAAACTGGAGAACCCAATGAAAACAGAGAAAACATGCGAACATCTACACAAAAAGACCCTGGAGGTATGACGTCAATATGCCACATCATAGTATCAGATTAAAGCTTAGGGTAGCCGAAGTGGTTAGCGCTGTCACCTCATAGTAAGAAGGTTCCGGGTTTAAATCCCACACCTGATGGGGGTCTTTCTGTGTGGAGTTTGCATGTTCTCTCCGTCTGCATGGGTTTCCTCCGGGTGCTCCGATTTTCTTCAAAGACATGCAGGTTAGGTAAAATACCCAGCCACTGGGGTTGTACAAGACAGTGCATACTTTGTGCCAGTCCCAAGGCTGGATAGATTGGTGAGGGTTGCAGGGCTTTACATTAACTTTTTTGCTCACCGGCCACTGTGGCTAGTGGTTTTCCCGAGTCACTAGCCATTCAGCCTTTTCACTAGCCACAATTTTGTTGCTAGGAAATCACAGTTTTTTCTTTACCATGATACGTTAAAGTTCGGAAGATCTAGATTTAATTATGAATGGCAGCGTATAATGTATCTCTACAGTAGCACTCAATACTCAGTGCTGTTAAGGTAGCTCCCTATATGAAAACATACAACCAGTTCAGACAAAAATATAAACAGAGTATTCTGTTTATTGAACTCAAATTCAAGCCCCTTACAATATGAAATATCGCATAATATGAAAAATAACATTCAGTACAACTGAACTGATTCTAATATTAAAAGTCCAATTCAAAACATTTATCACTGAAAAACATTTGATATTTTGATATGCAAGTATTATGTGTATTATCAAGTATTATTATGTATATTATGTATTATCTATTAATAGTGTTTGTGTGTGTGTGAACATGTGTAGAGAGAGACATTAAATGTCCTCATTACATTCATCATCAGATGAGTCTGAATGGTCCATGAAAAATGGTCTTCGTGACCTGAGGCTTCCAGCAGGCCATAAGTTGATAGCTGGGGTGAGATCAACTTCTTTCCAATCGCGTGAACGTTTCTAAACAGCAGCTCCATCCTCTCCAGCTCAGCCAACTTCATGACAACCAGGGACTGAAAGCAATGCTGTCCTGTAGTGAACCAGCTGTCTTTGCCTGTTTTGATGTTATAGTACCGATGAGTGCATTTGACTTTTCCTGGTCCTTTATAGTTTCGAGTTTAAAATTACTGGTGCCTGTCTTTGCAGTACATGGTATTTTCGGTTTTGCTATGAACTAGCCAATCTCACCCGAACTTCCATTTGTCATTGAACTGTCTTATCTTCCTATTAGTGTCTTGTTCATCTCCATGGCCGGAGCCAGCTCTGAGGCCCCCGCGGTCCGGACCTCGGTCATTTTTAAGAGCTGAAAATACATTTGTACGCTATATATTCAACTGGATAAAAAATAAAGAATAACATTAAAACGTCTCTGTAAAAAGTGCATTGTTAATTATGTTAAACGTTGATTCTGTCTTGTGTGTCTGTTTGGTGCGCGCGGCTCTGAGACCAAGAACACAAACACGAATGAGCGCGCGACTCGGGGGAGGAACGCAGTGCAGGAGACATGGGGTTTCCATGGGAACCATCAGCACACTTTCATCAAGCTGTTCAATTTACATTTTCGAAGCAGCGCAGTTGTAGCCTGCCTTGTTTGTGATTTTAAAAATAAATAATTCGATAAGCCAAAGCAATAGAGTGGAAAGTTTCAACTTATGTTTGCCTTGGATAACTTTGCCTAAAACATGGTGGTGTATACTGATATTTTTTTTTCCCCAGAATTTTTTTTTTTTTGTGTGTGTGTGTAAGTGTAACGGATGCCAGATTGTTAGTGTATCTTAGTTCCATAGGCTACATGGTTAGGGTATCTTTTGTCCTCATTGCTTAAACAAGCTTAAATTATTCTTACTCTTGCCACATACATGATTTTTTTTTTCAAAACTGACGATATTCAGTTCAAACACCATTAAAAGTAATTTCAGGAATAGATCTCTTGTGTGATGTGTAATTCACCCCTCTCATTTAAATATGGCGAAAAATTTTCGGCGCGGGCTTTGCGCATCATGGACCTCGGT
The DNA here is from genome assembly GCF_027579695.1 of Neoarius graeffei. Lineage (NCBI taxonomy): Eukaryota > Metazoa > Chordata > Actinopteri > Siluriformes > Ariidae > Neoarius > Neoarius graeffei. Next base: position 29,582,700 of record NC_083571.1, on the reverse strand, counting down.
GATTTTAAAATGCTGCTCCAGCCCTGCTCATCTCTGCCCCTTTTCCACTGAGCAGCAGGGTTTGAAACTCCAGCAATATGCCGCCACATAGTGCGCTAGTCAGTCGTCAGCAACTTTGTTGCTTCGTTCATTAACCGCAGGTTACCGTATCATTGATTTTATCTGAGACGTTCTAAACAATTCTAACATGTCAGAATGTTTATGCAGGTGCTCATGGGAGTTGTAGGCACGTAATATTACATTGCAACGTGTTTATTATATCAGATGCCTTCAGAGAAAAATACAGTGGTGTTTGAAAGTTTGTGAACCCTTTAGAATTTTCTGTATTTCTGCATAAATATGACCTAAAACATCATCAGATTTTCACACAAGTCCTAAAAGTAGATAAAGAGAACCCAGTTAAACAAACGTGATAAAAACATTATACTTGGTAATTTATTTATTGAGGAATATGATCCAATATTACATATCTGTGAGTAGCAAAAGTATGTGAACCTCTAGGATTAGCAATTAATTTGAAGGTGAAATTAGAGTCAGGTGTTTTCAATCAATGGGATGACAATCAGGTGTGAGTGGGCACCGTTTTATTCAAAGAACAGGGATCTATCAAAAGTCTGATCTTCACAACACATGTTTGTGGAAGTGTATCATGGCACGAACAAAGGAGGTTTCTGAGGAGCTCAGAAAAAGCCTTGTTGATGCTCATGAGGCTGGAAAAGGTTACAAAACCATCTCTAAAGAGTTTGGACTCCACCAATCCACAGTCAGACAGATTGTGTACAAATGGAGGAAATTCAAGACCATTGTTACCCTCCCCAGGAGTGGTCGACCAACAAAAATCACTCCAAGAGCAAGGCATGTAATAGTCGGCGAGGTCACAAAGGACCCCAGGGTAACTTCTAAGCAACTGAAGGCCTCTCTCACATTGGCTAATGTTAATGTTCATGAGTCCACCATCAGGAGAACACTGAACAACAATGATGTGCATGGCAGGGTTGCAAGGAGAAAACCACTGCTCTCCAAAAAGAACATTGCTGCTTGTCTGCAGTTTGCTAAAGATCACGTGGACAAGCCAGAAGGCTACTGGGAAAATGTTTTGTGGACGGATGAGACCAAAATAGAACTATTTGGTTTAAATGAGAAGGGTTATGTTTGGAGAAAGGAAAACACTGCATTCTAGCATAAGAACCTTATCCCATCTGTGAAACATGGTGGTGGTAGTATCATGGTTTGGGCCTGTTTTGCTGCATCTGGGCCAGGACAGCTTGCCTTCACTGATGGAACAATGAATTCTGAATTATACCAGCGAATTCTAAAAGAAAATGTCAGGACATCTGTCCATGAACTGAATCTCAAGAGAAGGTGGGTCATGCTGCAAGATAACGACCCTAAGCACACAAGTTGTTCTACCAAAGAATGGTTAAAGAAGAACAAAGTGAATGTTTTGGAATGGCCAAGTCAAAGTCCTGACCTTAATCCAATCGAAATGCTGTGGAAGGACCTGAAATGAGCAGTTCATGTGAGGAAACCCACCAACATCCCAGAGTTGAAGCTGTTCTGTACGGAGGAATGGGCTAAAATTCCTCCAAGCCGGTGTGCAGGACTGATCAACAGTTACCGGAAACGTTTAGTTGCAGTTATTGCTGCACAAGGGGGGGGTCACACCAGATACTGAAAGCAAAGGTTCACATACTTTTGCCACTCACAGATATGTAATATTGGATCATTTTCCTCAATAAATAAATGACCAAGTATAATATTTTTGTCTCATTTGTTTAACTGGGTTCTCTTTATCTACTTTTAGGACTTGGATGAAAATCTGATGATGTTTTAGGTCATATTGATGCAGAAATACAGAAAATTCTAAAGGGTTCACAAACTTTCAAGCACCACTGTGCAATTAAAATATATTGTCATACCCTAGAATAAACCACCCGCCAAAGTGGCGAGTGGGACTAAAGTCATTACCCGCCAAAGCCGAATTTTACCCGCATTTGGCGGGTGCTAATGTAAAGCCCTGGAGGGTTGCATCAGGAACGGCATCTGGTCTAAACCTATGCCAAATCAAATATGCGGAACAGATCTGCTGTGGCGACCCCAAACGGGAACAACCAAAAGAAGTAGGTCATCGATTTTTGAAGCATTGGTTGGTATACAGCATTTCTTGAAATTCTCTGTACATCCTGATAGCAATGAATAAATCAAGTGCTCCGACAATATAAATAAAATAAAAAAATCTGTTGTCCGTGACAGTTGCAGGGCTGGCGGTTAAAAGCCCATCCAATCATTTCATTTGGTCCAAATGAAATGATTGGCTGGCCTACATGCCTATCTACCTGCCTCACTACATTGTGCATGACTGGAATATCTTCCAGAAGGCGAGGCAGACATATTACAGACATATTGCTAAATCTTGCGAGCTAGTCGACAGCTGCGAGTGCTAACAATAGCCATGTTTGTTTATTTCCTTTCATTATGATAACATTAGGCGGTTTTTTAAACATGTGAATGAGACACAAGGTAGTTGAGAATATGACAACGATATGGTACAACCCCTTCCCACCCCACCCAAAAGCTTTCTCTCGCAGACTCCTCCTCCAGCAGGAATCAGGCAGTGCGCATTCATATGTTTTGGAGGCGTGGCTTTGGAGAGAGCGCTGAAGGGAGGGGGAGGGACTTTTCAGTTAGATGCTTTCAAAATCTAGCTTACTCGTGCTGGTTTCTCCAAAATCATGGACTCAAGCTTTAAATCCATTCTCAGATTTTAGTAAATCCTTTTAAGACTTAATTCCAGGTCATCCTGCGTCAGAAAGTTTCTAAGAGGTTCTGAAAACAATCATCTTGAAGCTTTTGAGGTTTTTCCAGAACAGAGAAGACATCCCTAACCCTTCATTGACTTTATGACCTTTTCTTTTTTTTTTTTAAAGATATTTTTTTGGGCTTTTTGCACCTTTATTGGATAGGACAGTGTAGAGACAGGAAATGAGCGGGAGAGAGAGATGGGGAGGGATCGGGAAATGACCTCGGGTCGGAATCGAACCTGGGTCCCCGGATTTATGGTATGGCGCCTTATCCACCTGAGCCACGACGCCCCCGACTTTATGACCTTTTCAGCAATTCAGTAGTGCTGCTGATATTCTATATCTTTCTTTTGATTTGGTTAATAGGTGTCAGTCATTTTTCATTTAAAAAAAAAAAATAATCACATTCTCTGTTGGGGACAGACACCCTCTTCTTCCACAGCCATGCCTTTGTAAAGTGTGCAGAATGTGGTTTTGCATCATCCTGCTGAAATCTCCCTGGAAAAGATGTAATCTTGAAGGCAGCAGATGTTGCTCCAAAATCTCAGTGTACTTTTCTGCATTAATGCTGCCATCACAGAAGTTACCTTTGCCAAGGGCACCAACAGCCCCATACCATGACACACCCTGGCTTTTGGACTTGTTCCTGGTATCAGTCTGGATGATCCTTTTCGTCTTTGGTCCGGAGCACCCGGTGTCCATTTCTTTAAGAAAACACCTCGAATATTGATTCAGCTGACCACAATACACATTTCCACTGTGTCCATCCTAGATACCGCCGAGCCCAGAGAAGTCGATGGCGCTTTTGGACACAGTTAACATAAGACTTCCTTTTTGCACAGTAAAGTTTTAACTGGCATTTGTGGATGCAACTTTGTATTGTAACTTGACAAAAGTTTGCCAAAGTAATTCTGAGCCTATGTGGTTCTATCAGCTTTCAATGAATGATCGTTCTTTATGCAGTGCCATCTGAGGGATTGGCGATCACAGGTGTTCAGATTAGGCTTGAGCCCTTTCCATTTACTCACCAAAATTCCTCCAGATTCCGTGAATCATTTAATGATATTATGCACCAGAGGGTGAAATATCCAAATCCCTTCCTATGTTTCTTTGAGGAACACCGTTTTGAAACATTTCAATCATTTTCCTCATGCATTTGGTGCCAAACTGGAGATCCTCAGCCCATCTTTGCTCCTTAAAGACTAGGTCTTTCCTGGATACTGATTTTGTCCCAAAACATGATTACAATCACCTGTTGAAATCACATCATTATTTACTTGTTTTACCTCATTACTAGCCATAAATTACCTCCATCCCAATTTTTTATCCCCTCCTGGCTGAAAGGCCCAAAGGGGGATTATGTCATGGTGATGTCCGTCCGTCCGTCCGTCCGTCCCAGGAAGGATACTCACCTTCTGAAATCAACTCCTCTCACAATTTTTGGAGGAATTTCATGAAACTTGACAGGATTCTGTTATATGTCGGTAATGCGCATATTGTAATTTCATTCTATTCAGTTGCATTTTACCAGGAGTTATAGCCCTTGATTACCAAACTTGTACTTTGACAATTTCATGAGGGTATATGTGGCAGCGGGGGCGTGGTCAAGCACCGGTCTGTGACAGGAGGGTGGAGTCAGGGAAGGTAAGTGGCAGAATCACGACACCTGAGAACAATTAACCTGTGTTTGTGTGTGTCTTCCCAGTGACAGCGCCCTATTTAAGGAGGGAGAGTGAGAGCAGAGGAGCTGATCTCCGGACTAGGCGCTGGCTGTGTGTGTCTGTCTGTCTAGCCCATAAGATTGTTCACTGAAAAGTGTGGCAATAAAGCCATTTTGCAAACCTGATCTCTGTCCTGCCGTCCTTAGTGCTCCACGTCCCGGGTTTTGGCACCACTGTAACGCTCCCTACGTGTGGGTGGAGCACTAAGGACGGCAGGACAGAGATCAGGTTTGCAAAATGGCTTTATTGCCACACTTTTCAGTGAACAATCTTATGGGCTAGACAGACAGACACACACAGCCAGCGCCTAGTCCGGAGATCAGCTCCTCTGCTCTCACTCTCCCTCCTTAAATAGGGCGCTGTCACTGGGAAGACACACACAAACACAGGTTAATTGTTCTCAGGTGTCGTGATTCTGCCACTTACCTTCCCTGACTCCACCCTCCTGTCACAGACCGGTGCTTGACCACGCCCCCGCTGCCACAGTATATTAAGCACTTATCAGTGGTGGCAGCGGGGGGGGGCCCAATCGCCCCCGCCCCCTCAAAAAAAATTATGTTGGGGGGGCTGCACCCCCCCCCCCAAGTTATGATGGGAGTCCTTTGACTATTTACAAGGAAGAAAAGGAGACAGTAGTGTGACTAAACACCCCGCTCCGGGCCTTTGTTTTCCCTTATTAAATCCCGCTGTGTCCCTTCATCCCAGCACCCTGGCGGCATCCCTTTGTACTGTAGGTTGGTAGCACCCATTTGCACCAAAACCGATGCAAATTAGCCTGGCCCTGACGTCACCAATTGTCTCTGCTTTCCGGGATTTTCCTTATTTGGCTTATGCAGAATTGCAAAACCCATCACTTTTAGGAGACAAACTGATTTATGAATATTCTGTGGACTAATTAACCCGTTGCTGTGGCAACTATCTAGACATGTCTGGTCTCCTTTGGTACTCGTGCCAAAGCAGGGACCCTGTGACAGCAAGGCTATGACAGGGTCACTACATTTGTATCTGACTGATAACTCGTGTCCTGTCTGGATGGCTAGATAGCGTTCACGAGGCGTACAAGCAGTTTTGGGCGCCCAAAAACTTGATGCTGCTCTAGATCTACCTGAATTCACTTGCTGCCCTGATCACTCACTGAAAATCAGTATGAAGAGGAGTTTCAGACAGATATCCATTGCAAACTTTTTGGGCTTGACCAAGGTACCCAAGTTGCTTGATGATAACAAGGCAAGTTTTCAGTATAAAAATTTTTTATAACATCCCAAGTCAAATTTCATAAACCAAGAAATGAACGTTTACTCGCATTGAAGACTAAAGGAAAGACAGTTATTCATGCTCTTGCTTTATACCACATAGCTGAGCAAGTATTAGCTCTTTAATTCAACAAAGACATTGAGGACAAATTTTCTCACGTTTTGTGTGTGTGTGTGTGTGTGTGTGTGTGTGTGTGTGTGTGTGTGTATCCCTGAGAAAACTAAGGGAATGTAGTTTTTCCAATTTACCGATACAGCCCCAATAGAGACATTAAACTTAGCTTTACTCCACCAAAATTTGCCTCTCAAAATGCAGGAAATAGCGTTTTAAAGGGTTAAAAATTCCAAAATTTCCTGGGGGTGCATGCCCCCAGACCCCCCTAGATTTGGCGCATGACACATCGCGCCCCCCGCCATCCAAAACTTCCTGCCACCGCCTTTGCTTATAGCATAGATATAGTTGCCAGCAGGGGATATGGTGCTCTCAGAGCACTGTTGTTTAAACATGTTACAGGCCTGAAATGAAGGAAATATCAGTCTATTACTCTTCAGAAACCTTTTATTTTTGTTCTGCGTCTTTCTCAGTTTTGTTTGACGTAATTTATTTTGGTTGCGATTCCAGCTTTCTCGTTTGCGCTCCCTGACTTTTTGCTTGCAGTTTTGGCACAAACTTCACGTGTGGGTGGGCTGTCCAGGAACGCATTCCCATTGGCTAACTTGTGTTTGACTGACAGCTACGCTCAGCGATTCCCCCGGAAGCTGTTGTGGCCATTTCCTACTTGGATTCTGGTGGACTGTTTGACGAGTGACCGATCCATTGACGGTAAACAAGGATTGAGTGGACTTCAGTGGCGACTATGATCTTGAATTTACACTTGGTTGAATTAATTCAATATCATAGTCGCCACTGAAGTCCACTCGATCCTTGTTTACCGTCAATGGATCGCTCACTCGTCAAACAGTCCGCCAGAATCCGAGTAGGGAATGGCTGAGCGTAGCTGTCAGTCAAACACAAGTTAGCCAATGGGAATGCGTTCCTGGACAGCCCACCCACACGTGAAGTTTGTGCCAAAACTCCAAGCAAAAAGTCAGGGAGCGCAAACGAGAAAGCTGGAATCGCAACCAAAATAAATTACGTCAAACAAAACTGAGAAAGACGCGGAACAAAAATAAAAGGTTTCTGAAGAGTAATAGACTGATATTTTGCATGATTACACGAATAATTTGTTTGCCAGTCTAAAAAAATTGACTTTTTTTTTGTATTTTGATTTGTCGTTTTTGTTTGATATTTCAAAAGTATTGTATGAACATTTTGGCACAAAATTGATTCCATATATCTTAGGTTCATTCTGTTTGCAAAGAAATACAAGTCAAAATACATTTAGAAAATCACTGCTTTTTTTAATTTGCATTTTTCATCCCGTGTGCATGTTTTAATGAATCTTTAATGAATGATTGGCATTAGCTCCTCCAGAACTTAACCAATAGCTAGCTCCAAGTTATTATTTTTTTAATGCAACACTATCATCTTACTACTTGCAAATGTAATTGAACTCATAGCTTCCCTAGTTGGGAAGATGTTAATACAGTACATTAAACCGATTATGGATTAATTTTGCTATACCTTGACTTTTCACTTAATCAGATGACTTAAGTGCATGTAAGCAGGTGAATCAAATTATTCCCATTATCGGAATTGTTTTTTTTCTAAGTTATCAAATGACTTCAAACGTGTACATTTGTACACCCATAACCGAACTGCTCCAGTGCACGGTGACGTCCATATCGTCAAATCTCCTTGTAGTCCTAGTTCACTTTTTATCCTGAGCACCCTTTTATACTCCGAGAGAACAGTTCACATCCATGACTTATGGAACTAGAGATCGATTTGAGACGCACTCCAAAACTTGGAGAAGCAAAGGCAAGAAAATAAACAGACCAAATGTGCAGAACTCACCTACAGCAAACATGAAGCGCTTTAAAAGTATTATTCCGTTTGTTTGTTTTTTATATGAATAAGTCAATCCTGAGTCCACTTGCTCCAGCAAAAATATGTTTAAATACTGTTCAAGTGGGACAAATAAATATTTAACATTAGAAACTAGCTTAATGGAAGTACAGTGCTCTATACAAACTCTGACATAGCATCAACTAAATGAATAAATTGTGATTCAGAATTAAGTGTGTGTTTGAAATAAAGCTGGGCCACGTCTGCTCCTGTAGAGGAGGGGGTGATATCATTAACCATCTGTGCTCTTTAACTTTTAACTTCTCCACTAGCTGGGCTGCTCACGGCTGGGGGTCAGGACTTTCATCTGCGTGTGACCTCTGACCCAAAACTGCCACATGCCAAGCTCAGTTCACACTGAGGGCTTAACTGAATTCCTGCACTGTTGCACTAAAATTGCATTAATTTACTGATGCTTTACATTTCACTCCTCTTCTTTCCCACCTCATGGACTGAATCCTTCTCAATTAATTAAGCTGTTTATATATTAAAACTGCAGCAACAGTATAATAAAAAAAAAAACTAAACCAATCTAGTACAACCCTGATTCCAAAAAAGTTGGGACAAAGTACAAATTGTAAATAAAAATGGAATGCAATGATGAAGTTTCAAAACTCCATATTTGATTCAGAATAGAACATAGATGACATATCAAATGTTTAAATTGAGAAAATTTATCATTTAAAGAGAAAAATTAGGTGATTTTAAATTTCATAACATCTCAAAAAAGTTGGGACAAGGCCATGTTTACCACTGTGAGACATCCCCTTTTCTCTTTACAACAGTCTGTAAACGTCTGGGGACTGAGGAGACAAGTTGCTCAAGTTTAGGGATAGGAATGTTAACCCATTCTTGTCTAATGTAGGATTCTACAGTAGTTGCTCAACTGTCTTAGGTCTTTTTTGTCGTATCTTCCGTTTTATGATGCGTCAAATGTTTTCTATGGGTGAAAGATCTGGACTGCAGGCTGGCCAGTTCAGTACCCGGACCCTTCTTCTACGCAGCCATGATGCTGTAATTGATGCAGTATGTGGTTTGGCATTGTCATGTTGGAAAATGCAAGGTCTTCCCTGAAAGAGACGTCGTCTGGATGGGAGCATATGTTGCTCTAGAACCTGGATATACCTTTCAGCATTGATGGTGTCTTTCCAGATGTGTAAGCTGCCCATGCCACACACACTAATGCAACCCCATACCATCAGAGATGCAGGCTTCTGAACTGAGCGCCGATAACAACTTGGGTCGTCCTTCTCCTCTTTAGTCCGAATGACACGGCGTCCCTGATTTCCATAAAGAACTTCAAATTTTGATTTGTCTGACCCCAGATCAGTTTTCCACTTTGCCACAGTCCATTTTAAATGAGCCTTGGCCCAGAGAAGACGTCTGCGCTTCTGGATCATGTTTAGATACGGCTTCTTCTTTGAACTATAGAGTTTTAGCTGGCAACGGCGGATGGCACGGTGAATTGTGTTCACAGATGATGTTCTCTGGAAATATTCCTGAGCCCATTTTGTGATTTCCAATACAGAAGCATGCCTGTATGTGATGCAGTGCCATCTAAGGGCCCGAAGATCACGGGCACCCAGTATGGTTTTCCGGCCTTGACCGTTTTGCACAGAGATTCTTCCAGATTCTCTGAATCTTTTGATGATATTATGCACTGTAGATGATGATATGTTCAAACTCTCTGCAATTTTACACTGTCGAACTCCTTTCTGATATTGCTCCACTATTTGTCAGCGCAGAATTAGGGGGATTGGTGATCCTCTTCCCATCTTTACTTCTGAGAGCCACTGCCACTCCAAGATGCTCTTTTTATACCCAGTCATGTTAATGACCTATTGCCAATTGACCTAATGAGTTGCAATTTGGTCCTCCAGCTGTTCCTTTTTTGTACCTTTAACTTTTCCAGCCTCTTATTGCCCCGTCCCAACTTTTTTGAGATGTGTTGCTGTCATGAAATTTCAAATGAGCCAATATTTGGCATGAAACTTCAAAATGTCTCACTTTCGACATTTGATATGTTGTCTATGTTCTATTGTGAATACAATATCAGTTTTTGAGATTTGTAAATTATTGCATTCCGTTTTTATTTACAATTTGTACTTTGTCCCAACTTTTGTGGAATCAGGGCTGTACTTTGTCTGTTATTACATTCAAACTAGGATTTACAGTATGCATGCATCTCCAAAATCTATACAAGAATTGATAGCTAGACTAATCAGCAAACACATCAATGCCTTGTAAACCCTCTTCCTGTTAGACTTACCTTTCCTTGTGTCCACAAATTGTGGCCTTGAAATTTCTAACGACTACTTAACGAACTGTTGAAGTCACAAGAATTGATATACAACCCAATGTTTATTAAAAAGGTCCAGCTATATCAAATTTCTTCCTGACGAAAGATCTGGATAAATGACAAACATGACTGAATGGTCCTGATTAGGTCATGACTAAATAAAAATTTACCATTTTTAAAGGGATCCTCCAGCTGATTTACTCTTAAACTTATGTTAAGTATTTGTTGATTTCAACAGTCAAACATTCATTTTCAGAGACCAACTAGTGTTCTAGAAAAATTAATTTTTATTAAAATATCAGACGCGGAAGTGATGTATGCGATGACGTGGCTTAGTGGAAGCTTGGAGCAACTCGGCTGTTTATATCCTCTGCTTACATCATGGTTTTGTTACTTTTATAAGGACTTGTACCAAATTTATAGGTTTTTAAATAAGTATACCTCACTGCACAGCATATACATGCCAATATGATGCTAAAAAGAAGGACAAGATGATATCTTTTCACCGTTTACTTGGCCAGAATTGTCTAACTATTCGCAAGAAATGGATTCATGCCATCAGAAGACCTCAAAACAATATGCCTGTAGTGCCCTACTTATGCTCTGAACATTCTGAATCATCCTGTTTCGATGAATCGACGGAATTAAAAGCAAGATTAATGGGGCTTCCAGAATAAAAAGAAAGAAAAAAAGACAATGCCGTGCCAACAACATCTGCCCGTCGTTCAGCTCCAAAAGTCTGCCGATATGCAGTGTTGAGCGGCAACAGAGACAACAACAAACACTGGGAGGTTAGTTTGGACTTTGTTCTAGTATACAGGGACAGATCCAACCCAAGAATCTGACAGATGCACATTTGCAGAAATCTTTTCACTAATTTTACCAGATCGCTATGGATTTTCACAGGGGCGTAGAGCACGCTGAGCCCTTTCCGAAGAGGCCAGCCACGGCCCGCTACGACTGCGGCTCGGTCTGTTGGTTAAGCGTTGCTATAGCCCATGTAGGCGGCTAGCAGTAAAGTAAACAAAAACGCCCCATGACCGATGCCAAATGGCGCACATACCGTATTTCTGCACAGGCATTGGTCTGGATCCAACCCTGGTATTCCTGGGTTTCACATGATGTTACATCCACCTCATTAGTTATTCAAAACTTCAGCTGGTGAACTACCAAAGCTCAGTTGATAAAGCGTTTGTACGGAGAAGGTGTATTGCTTGCACGAAAAATGCCTTACGCTTATGTTTTAGGTTGTTCGAATCGATCAAACCGTGAAACTGATAGTTTCTTCAGGGTTCGCCGTGAACTAATAAAAAACGGTGAACAAACACAGGATTTCACAAAAAGACGTTGAGAAAGGTGGCTTTTGAACCCCTCACTGAAATCGAAGGGAGTCGAGTCGAAGCACGCTCGAGTTTGCAGTGATCACTTGGTGAAAGGCTTGTATTTCCCTCTCAGCTCTGGCCTTAGTGTTTTCCAAGTACTTTTCTTGCTATGTGTCGTTATTGTACGGTACTTTTTTTTTTTTTTAGTCACAAAGCACTAAAGTCCCCAGCTGTTTCCTTGTTTCCTCCTCACAAGGTCCATATGCATGAAGGTCGCGACAAAATTCTTCCCCAGCCGTACAGTTACAATGCGCCGTGATCACTTCTCCGTCTTGTTTAACTAAGATCCAGGTCTTTAAAGGGGTTTCTGATGATCTTTGTGAATGATTTACCTGAGAGATAAGAGCCAACACAAGTGAGAATCAAGCAACCTGTTGTTTGTTTACACTTCAACTTGCAGTGCTTTGTTGTAAAGACGCGAACGAAAAGCTTAAAAAAAAACCTTACACGGGCAAAAACAATCCAGGATTCATTGGGCAGCGACTCGATCCCGAAGTCCTTTACTCAGCCACATACAAAAAAGTTGTAAGCCTCCATACTCTTCCACGCTTTCATCTGTTTTGCGGTGTAGAAGGACGTCTGCAACACCAGATAGTTCAAGATGTCGGGGAACTCGACTGAAGGGTCGTTTTCGAGATCGTATGACAAATCCTTCTTTCCCAGACTGTAGGGGTCGAGTCCATTGCACATAGCGATCTTCTGAATAGATCTAAAGCCAGCAGTGGCTTCTAGATTACGAGCGTACTCTGATAAGTTATCGCTAGTTGTTTGCACTACGGCAGCCGTTTAGACCACCAGCTATTTCACTTCCGGTAAAACCGCTAAGAAAAAAGTCACGTAACTGAAACCCAGCAATATTATCGGTGTCTTACTTGGTGAATTGTAATCGGTATTCCGATGCGTTGTTGGTGCATACTTGAAGAAAATACGGGTGACAAAGAAAACACCGAGGTTAAAGAACAATCACAGACTGATCAAGAGACGGAGCATTCGATAGAGCTTCAGATAAGAGAATTACTCAGAACATTTTGCATGAAACTCATCTCGTTTGAAATTTCCCAAGTTTTATTTCATGGTAGTTTCATTTTCATTAATGTGCTAGGAATGTGAATTGACCAGAAAGAGGGATATTGTTATGCAAACAGATGAATCAGTCGGTCAGTGCGTTTACATGCACATCCAAATCGAGCTACTGTCGGTAATCGAGCTAAGGGTCCCAGCTAGGGTTGCCACCTGTGTCTGACAAAAATCCTGGACATTTCGACCATCCAATCGACCTTTTTGCTTGTAAGTAACGGCGCCCTTCGCACATCTAACCCAAGACAAAAAAATCGCCCTTCTACGCTGAAATTGTATCGCTCTAATTAGTAAAAATGACGCTTTTGCTAGTTATTTGTTTAGTTAATTGCTTTACATAATATAGCAGGTCTTCATTATTTTGGTTTATTTCCAACAGTTTTTGGTTGTGGACACCTGGGGTCAGTAGTGGGCACAGGTAAAAGGGGAATACATAATTAAGTTCTGTTTGTTTGCTTATGTGGAATAAAATAAATAATCTAATTGTTCATTGTATCTAAGAATACCTGAATGTAACAATGTAAGGGCCCGGTCACACCGCCCGAACTTTGCTGGAACGTTCCTGGAGCGGTGAAAAAAATTCATCACCGCTCGTAACCGTTCACCACCGTTTAACAAAAGTTGGCCCCCGTTAAAGCAACGCCGTATACGCTCGGCCACCGCTGATGTTTCTCGAGGGGCCCTCTTACCGCTCCGAAAGTTTTGAGCTGCACAAAATATTGCGAGCGGTGAGGAGGGGGCAATTTTCCGCCCCGGCAAAGTTCACCCCCGCTCCACCAACGCCCAGTCAAAGTTTGGCACCGCTAGACGCAAGTTCGTGGACGCTTGGGTCCGCTAGGCCAACGCAGAAATCTTGAACGCTGGACCACCGCTGCTTCGCCAGCGTTGCCCGGGCGGCGATTTAACGTTGCACAAACTTCGGTGGAGCGGTTGTAAGCGTTTTACGAGCGGACACGGGGTTGCTGGAACGGTGTCGGGAGTTGAAGCAGCTACCCCCGCCGAGCCAAAGCCCGCATGCGCAGAACGCCGCTATACCAACACTCACGTCACCACTAAACCAACGCTCGCTACCGCTCGCTACCGCTAAACCAACGCCGGCTTCAGCGGTGCACCGCTAAGCCAACGCCTGTGTTTTCGATTTTTTTCCCATTTTGTGCGCGGTGACGAGCGTTGTCGAAATTCGGCCCCCCCTCCCTACCGTTCAAGGAACGCTCCAGCAAAGTTCGGGCGGTGTGACCGGGCCCTAAGGTGTAGTGTCAAACAGCTTACCTGATTGCTTAGAGTGTGGTGTGTGCTTTGCTTGTGCTTGCCTGTGCTTCTGCTGCTCTTGGCTAAACAAATATATAGGAGGACATGTAACTGATATAACTGGGCACATACAGTACATACAGGAGTATGTACTACACTACACTATTTCATTTAATTCACCAAAACCTTACCTAATCTTCCATTTATATTTGGTGTTTTTCTTTGCAGCTGCTATGAGTCCTGGCTGATTTTCAATGAATGTCTTGAACTCAGTACAGGACAACTGAATGTTTAGCCTGACTTGAAGCTCAGCCTTCACCATTGCAACAGAGAGTCTGTTTCTTTCATCAGTCCAAGCCGGTTCCAGGCTAGCACCAACTCTCTGCTGGGCCAGAGGAAAGAACCGCTTACGTCAGCGGGGGGGCGGAGTTGTTCAGACCAACAATAACAAGACCTCGAAAGATCGCCATTTTTAAGCGACGAGAAGCAGCAGCTGTACAAACGCGAAGTCATCCATTATTATTATTATTGTTGTTGCTGCTGCTTCTTCCGTGTAGTTTTTGCTTTGATATTCGCATCAAGGTTTATGTAAACGTAGCGCCGTAACTGACACATACAGCGACGCAAGTGACGTAAACAGCGACATAATGACGTGGCTCTGCTTAGCACGGCGAGCTACGGAAAAGCAAACTGGTTCTCAGCTGGCTTGCAAGTTGAAATACACATTTTGCCCATCATGTACAAAAAACCGGGACATTCAGTGTCCCAGATTTTTTTTTTTTCCGGGACGGACCATGAAAATCCGGGACAATCAGGAAAAACCGGGACAGGTGGCAACACTAGTCCCAGCAGGGGTGCCAGAGAAATCCAATCCTACATGCACACAAGGAAATCGAGCTATTGTGTGAGGTACACTGTGCACCCGAGCCACAGGTGGTGTTACACGCCCCATCGTGTTGGTACACTTCTGGTTGTCGTCATGAAGAGCTATTCAAGAGTATAAACAAAGTTATCAGTTCCGTGTTCGTTCGTTCTCCTTGTTCCTCCTGACCTCTTCTGCTGCTCGCTACTACTACTGTTGTCATGCCGACCGAGGCTGCTGTGTTTCCCGCTTGTGGTCTCGTCACTCGTCACTTCCAGAAGGGGCAGTGCTGAAGTAAGTAGCTCGATAGGGTTTACATGCACTAATGCCGCTTTTCCACTACAAACGCGGCTGAGCCGTGCCGTGCTGAGTCGAGCTGAGTCGGGCTGAGCCGTGCCGTGCTGAGTCGAGCTGAGTGGGGCTGTTGGAGTTGCATTTCGACTACAACCGCGCTGAACCGTGCTGGCTGGAAGTGGGTGGACACATTGGGTGGAGTTAGCGAAAGTGGGTGGACGTCACGTGATGTCGTTAAGCAGCGCAAACAGTGACATCAGTGATCTTTTAAGCGGTAGTCTCACGACCCGAATAGTAAACAATAAACATGGAGTCGTTAGTGTTGCTGGTCTTGGTGCTGTGGCTTGTTGTCACTGACAACGCGGACAGATACTGGCAAGAGCGTATAGATGAGGCGAGGCGCATAAGGCTTCAGAAATTCTCGTAATTCGTAATTATTCTCCTTCCGGGTTTGCAGTGTTTACAGATCCCAGCGTGCTCGCGGGGCGTGTGTGGGCATGTGAGGACACTCCTCCTCACCAATCAGTGCACAGGGGAGTGTCTGCTCACGCCCCCAACCTCACTCGGCTCGCTTTGGCTCGCTTCAGCCCCACTTCAAAACGGTGCGAGTTTTAGGGGCTAAGCAGGGCTGAAGCGAGCTGAGTCGTGCTGTTTTTTGGTAGTCGAAACGCGAGCCGTGTCAGGCTGAAGTGAGCTGAAGCGAGCTGAAAAAGGGTAGTGGAAAAGGGCCATAAGTAGCTCGGCTACAATCGCATAATCTAGGTCGCGTAGCTCGATTACGAGAAATTCAGTTCGGTTCGATTTCAGCCGAGCTAAGGTGTTTCCATGGCATTTAGAACTTCGATTTCAGTCGAGCTATGGCAGAAATTTGATTTTCTCTATGTGCATGTAAACGCACTGAGTGTTGAAATCCAGACAGAGACAGTTGTCTTTGAAGACAAGATTATCCAGTGTTCTTTCTTGGGGGATGAAAGAGTCTTATTAGATGATTCGTTCAAACTCTACTCGCACAACCATGATGTAAGCAGAGAATATAAAGAGCCGAGTTGCTCCAAGCTTCCACTAAGCCACGTCATCGCATACGTCACTTCCTCAGGAGGCCGTCTGGTATTTTAATAAAAATGTATTTTTCTAGAACACTATTTGGTCTCCGAAAATGAACGTTTGACTGTTGAAATCTACAATTACTTTTACTTAACAGAAGAAGTTTAAGAGTAAATCCGCTGGAGGATCCCTTCAACTAGTCACAGACTCTAAACACGGATGAGATGCACGGTTTTTGGTGCATTTTTAATTTAAACATTGTCGTTTTTTTAATCTGTGAAGAACCAGGACATCCAGGGTGTTTTTGTATTTTGTCATACATTAAATCAGTCCTTTTAGAGTACTTGTCAAATATTCTGTTGGATCTGCTGAAACGGTTTATACCTGCGAGTTGATGGGATCTGCTGTAGACAATCCTACAGCCAACAGCTAAATATTCAGCGCCAGCATCAGAACCAAACATTTGCCGACCGTCGCTTTGTCTTTGTCCTTCATCCTAATCTGACTTCATGTTCTCTCTCTCTAACAAAGCTGGAGCAGAAGTCTGAGCAGCAGCAGGATCCAGTAGTGTTCACTGGCTTCCACAGACCTCCTTTCTGTAACACACTCACACAGTGATCTTCTGCTTATATTAAATAGCATATATATTGCAACACACTCTTAAACACACAAAAACATATAAAAAACACAGATGACCTGCTTCCAGAAACTACGACTGCAGACTCCAGAACATGCCCGTATTTGGAAATGAGAGCAGCTCGGAGTAGGTGTGTCTTTCAGTCCAAAAAAGGAAGGACGACCTTGGTATTCAAACACACACACACACACACACACACACACACACACGTATATAAGGTGGTGGTGTTGAATATGTAAGGACTAGCACCTGGGGCCGTGATGTTATCACTGATGGAGTTGTGTGATATACGCCGAGTTGTACAGTGCCATCAATGCTACATTCAGCTGCTAACAGAATAATCAATACAAAAGTTCTGAAGCAATGAACGGTTCATTTGTACAAATCCATATCCATGTTTTTGTTGACATGCCAGTCAGAGGAAGTCTTTCTGTGACGGTCGACAGATTGAGGATTTATTAGAAATGAGGCGACGTGATTTTATTCCTGTTGTCATGATATCTGCTCTTACTGATGTGCTCAACCTCTTTAACAAAACGAACAGAAAGTAAAGGTCACCTGTATACGGCCAGTGAGTCATGAAATAAAGAAAAAGAGGAAAAAACAAAAAAGGTAAAGAAAAGTGTAGAAGGAAAAAAAGAAAAAAACCCTGCATGTCTTTGGACTGTGGGGGAAACCGGAGCACCCGGAGGAAACCCACACGGACACGGGGAGAACATGCAAACTCCACACAGAAAGGCCCTCGCCGGCCCCGGGGCTCGAACCCAGGACCTTCTTGCTGTGAGGCGACAGCGCTAACCACTACACCACCATGCTGCTCGAAAGAAAGAAAGAAAGAAAGAAAGAAAGAAAGAAAGTTAAAATAAAGAAAAGCAGTAAATAGAAAGAAAGAAAAAAGAAAAAGTTAAAATAAAGAAAAGCAGTAAATAGAAAGAAAGGAAAAAAGACAGACATTAAAATAAAGAAAAACAGACAAGAAAAAGTTAAGGAAAGGGGTAAAAAGAAAAATGTGAGACTAGAGATAACTAGAAAAGAAAAAAGGATAAGAGTAAAAACAGGAGAGAAAGGGATAAAAGGAGAAAAAAAGAAAAGCAGTAAATAGAAAGAAAGAAAAAGTTCAAATAAAGAAAAGCAGTAAATAGAAAGAAAAAACAAAGAAAAGCAGTAAATAGAAAGAAAGACATTAAATATAAAGAAAGAAAAACAGACAAGAAAATGAAAAAGTTAAGGAAAGGGGGTAAAAAGAAAAATGTGAGAATAGAGATAACTAGAAAAGAAAGAGGGATAAAAGAGTAAAAACAGGAGAGGAAGGGATAAAAGGAGAAAAAAGAAAAGCAGTAAATAGAAAGAAAGAAAAAGTTCAAATAAAGAAAAGCAGTAAATAGAAAGAAAAGAGGGGCGGCACGGTGGTGTAGTGGTTAGCGCTGTCGCCTCACAGCAAGAAGGTCCGGGTTCGAGCCCCGTGGCCGGCGAGGGCCTTTCTGTGCGGAGTTTGCATGTTCTCCCCGTGTCCGTGTGGGTTTCCTCCGGGTGCTCCGGTTTCCCCCACAGTCCAAAGACATGCAGGTTAGGTTAACTGGTGACTCTAAATTGACCGTAGGTGTGAATGTGAGTGTGAATGGTTGTCTGTGTCTATGCCCATGTTTACATTAGACCGTATCAGCGGATCATCAGATTAACGTTTTTAAAACGATTAGCGTGCACACAGCAACACCAATACACAGATACGCTCGGCTCCGCAGGCATCCTGCGCTCCAAATCACTCCGCCCTGAACAGCGAGTGCCCTCTGGAGGGTGCACACTCCGGCCCTGCGCAGCTCACAGAGCGCACGAGTGAAGTGAACAAGCCACGATTCGGGACTGAGCCGCTGTGTGTGTGATCCCAGCGCATATCACTTACTACTTGCAAGTGGAAGGATGGCAAGCCTAAAGACAATCATAACTACACAATGGGCAGTATTTTCATACTTTTATACTCTTTAATGAAAGGTGATACAAGGCGGAAGTCCGCGCCGTTTTTCAGCAGTCGCGTCACATGACCAACGCCAGCGAATCAGGAAGGTGGATGTCACAGTGACGTTGTCCAATGAGACGCCAGCTAGAGCTCAGCACAGCGTATCCGCGTATTCTCAATGTTTACACAGCACCGGACCAGACACGATCTGGATTGAATACGTGGACCCTGGCGGATTCCCGTTTCCCGGCGTTTCCAGGCAGTTTAATGTAAACGGACAGTGCATCCGCGAAGAAAACGAGACAGATACGGTCTAATGTAAACGTAGCCTATGTGTCAGCCCTGTGATGACCTGGCGACTTGTCCAGGGTGTACCCCGCCTTTCACCCGTAGTCAGCTGGGATAGGCTCCAGCTTGCCTGCGACCCTGTAGAACAGGATAAAGCGGCTAGAGATAATGAGATGAGAGATGAGAAAGAAAAGAAAAAAGAAAGAAAGACATTAAATAGAAAGAAAGAAAAACAGACAAGAAAATGAAAAAGTTAAGGAAAGGGGTAAAAAGAAAAATGTGAGAATAGAGATAACTAGAAAAGAAAGAGGGATAAAAGAGTAAAAACAGGAGAGGAAGGGATAAAAGGAGAAAAAAAATCAGTAAATAGAAAGAAAAAACAGACAAGAAAATGAAAACGTTAAGGAAAGAACGGGGTAAAAAAAAAGAAAAACGTGAGAATAGAGAGATAAACAGAAAAGGGGATAAAAAGAGTAAAAACCGGAGAGAAAGGGAGAAAGAAAGGCAGCTTGTATTGGTGACTTTAAATGGAGAGAGAAAGCGAATAGTGAGCTGCAGTGCAGGTGAGTTTTACTGAAACGTGTTCAATAAAAAGTGCGTTCAGGTTGACGTTCAGTAAAACGTGTCGGATATTAAAGAAGGTTTAGCTGCTGCAGGTCAGTGAACAGACAGGACAGACCAGCGGCATTTACACCCACAACACTGAAGACTGACTGCTGGGTGCTACACAATGGCAACATTACAAAAAATAGTTAAAAATTTTTTTAAAAATTCAAGCTTTCACTTTGAGATCACTGATTAAAGTCTGCAAGCTCTGTGCTGCCCCCTGCTGGGGAACTTCCGGTGTTAGAAAGCAGGAACACAGTACTGCTCAGTACACACACACACACACTGTAAAGTACTGGTACAGTTGTGTTCAAAATAATAGCAGTGTGTTTAAAAACGTGAGTAAAGCTCAAAATCCTTATAACAGTTTTTATTTCCATGCATTGGGAACACTGCACATTATATTCTACATCAAAACATGAAGAAAAATGTATCAATATTTTAATTACTTTACAGAAAATGAAGAAAAATGAACATTGGGCTGTTCAAAAAAATAGCAGTGTCTGCATTTTTCATTACAAACTCCAAATATTTACTGTATAAACTGAGAAAATCTTAAGGATTTAGTATTCCTGTGAATCACTAAACTAATATTTAGTTGTATAACCACGGTTTCGGAGAACTTCTGGCACCTGTGAACAGGTATTCCAGCCCAGGATGATTTGACAACATTCCACAATTCCTCTGCATTTCTTGGTTTTGCCTCAGAAACAGCATTTTTGATGTCACCCCACAAGTTTTCTATCGGATTAAGGTTCGGGGATTGGGCTGGCCACTCCATAACTTTCATTTTGTTGGTCTTGAACCCTGATGCTGCTCGCTTACTGGTGTGTTTGGGGTCGTTGTCTTGTTGAAACACCCATTTCAAGGGCATTTCCTCTTCAGCATAAGGCAACATGACCTCCTTAAGTATTTTGATCTATGCAAACTGATCCATGATCCCTGGTATGCGATAAATGGGCCCAACACCCCAGTAAGAGAAACATCCCCATATCATGATGCTTGCACCACCATGCTTCACTGTCTTCAGAGTGTACTGTGGCTTGAATTCAGTGTTTGGGGGTCGTCTGAAAAACTGTCTGCGGCCCTTGGACCCAAAAAGAACAATCTTACTTTCATCAGTCCACAAAATGTTTTTCCATTTCTCTTTAGGCCAGTCGATGTGTTCTTTGGCAAATTGTATCCTCTTCAGCACGTCTTTTTTTTAACAGTGGAACTTTGCGGGGGCTTCTTGCCGATAGATTAGCTTCACACAGGCGTCTTCTAATTGTCACAGTACTCACAGGTAACTTCAGACCGTCTTTGATCACCCTGGAGCTGATCATTGGCTGAGTCTTTGCCATTCTGGCTATTCTTCGATCCATTCGAATGGTAGTCTTCTGTTTTCTTCCACGTCTCTCTGGCTTTGCTGTCCATTTTAAAGCACTGGAGATCATTTTAGCCGAGCAGCCCATCATTTTCTGCACTTCTTTACAGTATACGTTTTACCTCTCCAATCAACGTTTTAATCAAAGCACGCTGTTCTTCTGAACAATGTCTGGAACGACCCATGTTTCTCAGGTTTTCAGAGAGAAATGGATGTACAACATGTGCTGGCTTCATCCTTAAATTAGGGCCACCTGACTGACATCTGTTTTTTCACAGAATGAATGACCTCACTAATTAAACTCCACACTGCTATTATTTTGAACACGCCCCTTTCACTTAATTATTCGATTACACAGACTCAGGAGCATGCATATCATGAATGTTGGGTCTGTTGGTTTTCTATGACTCTACTACACCTACTGGTAAATAATTTGCCATGTAGTGATATAATTTCCACCAAAAACAGTGATTGATCTGGTTAGTCGTGTTGGACTGCTATTATTTTGAACACAAGTGTATATGTGAGAAGACACTACGCATGTAGAACAATGTCTTTAGGTCAGGTTTTACAGAATTCAGTGGCTTTACAGACGTGTGAATACGGGCAGATTTGTTGCCAAGGCAACCAGGGCGTTTCCCTGTCGAAGGAGGAGGAAATACACTCACACACACGCGCACGTCTGACCAGAGCACAACTCCGTCTCTGCTGAGGCAAGGTCTCGCCAAGCAGCCTGAAGGCAGACCCGCTCTACATGGCGCGCTGCAGTGACCGACACTCACTCTCTCTCTCTCACATACAAACTTCTGAAGTCTTTGAAGAGCGCTATTTTTCGTGTGCTTTGATTATCAATATGGCTCGGATACAGAAGAAACCCCAGTGCTGTAGGGTTTATTGTTCCCTTGCATTAACACACCAAAATCAACACCTCATTCTGGATCAGGTGCACGAGAGCCGGGGGAACCTGCAGCAACGTCCTTTTGATATGAGACTTGCTCGAGGGGACAGCAACTCGCGTCACCACTCCGTACAAACGTGTTGGGCAGAAAAGCATCTCAGAACACACAACACGCTGAAGCTCAGGTCCCACTCCTGGACAGAACGTCATTCAAGTGTAGCAATTTTATTCCTCACACAATCTTTGAATGTCCTTCCTGAACCGTAATTAACCTGAGGCTGCCCTTTGTCACCGGTTCTGGACAGAATTTCTAGGTGCAGCCATTGGGCAGAGGGCGTCCGGTTTGGTGGCAGCAGGATCCTGTCTCTGCTTTTTGCAGATGATGTGGTCCTGTTGGCTTCATCAGTCTGTGACCTACAGCATGCGCTGGGACGGTTTGCAGCCCAGTGCGAAGCGGCTGGGACGAGGATCAGCACCTCCAAGTCCGTGGCCATGGCGCTCAACCGAAACGGGTGGAGTGCCTACTCCGGGTCAGGGGGGAGTTGCTGCCTAAAGTGGAGTTTAAGTATCTCGGGGTTTTGTTCACGAGTGAGGGTAAGCGGGACTTGGACAGATGGATGGGGGCAGCGTCAGCAGTGATGCGGACGCTAAACTGGTCTGTTGTGGTAAAGAGAGAGCTGAGCCAAAAGGCAAAGCTCTTAATTCACTGGTCCATCTACATTCCCACTCTCACCTACGGTCACGAGCTATGGGTAGTGACCGAAAGAATGAGATCGCGGATACAAGCGGTAGAAATGAGTTTTCTCCGCAGGGTGGCTGGGCTCTCCCTTACTACGTTCAGACTGCACCCTGAAACGACCCATATCCGATTTTTTTGCCCATATGCGACCTGTATCCGACTTGTTATTGACAATCTGAACGACACAGATCCGATTTTTTCACATGCGACCCAGGCCGCTTGGATATGTGGTCCTAATTCCGATGCATATCCGTTATTTTCACATGCGACTGCAGTCTGACCGGACAGGTTGCATTCATGCGACCTACACGTCATCAACAAGAGACAAACGTCACTATTCTGCGTTGGCTAATCCCGCCTCTTTGGTGGAAAACAACAACATTTGTACAGTTTTCAGAATTTAAATAGACTTTTATAGAATTGATCAAGCTAATGGTGGATTTGGTAGGGACCTGGATGTTAAATCATCCTGTATTACAAGATTATAAGATTGTTCTGGAAACTTCCAGTAATTTGACACCTTCGGTCTCATTAGTCTGCTGCCCACATTAATCAGATTATTGTGTGAGTTCCGCCGCCGCCACAAAAACCACATCGCCAGGTCTCGCCTCATCTCCATGTTTTACTTGCAAACTTGAAGAGTGCGCTTTTTTTTGTTTACGTATTACGTAGATGTGCTTATTACGTGTCAATTTGCGCATGCGGGACACTTTTGGGTCGTTTTCCGTTCATATTGGAGATCGCATACAAGTCTCAGATAATTGGTAATGTGAACGGCCTAACAAAAAAATCGGATTTCACAACAAATCGGATATGGGTCGTTTCAGGTTGCAGTCTGAACGTAGTGTTAGAGACAGGGTGAGAAGCTTGGTCATTCGGGAGAGACTCTGAGTAGAACCGCTGCTCCTCCACATCGGAAGGAGTCAGTTGAGGTGGTCCAGGCAGCTTCTTAGGATGTCCCAAGGGAGGTTTTCTGGGCACGCCCTACCAGGAAGAGACTCCGGGGCAGACCCAGGACACGCTGGAGAGATTACATCTCTCGTCTGGCCTGGGAACGCCTCGGTATTCCCCTGGAAGAGCTGGTGAAGATGGCCAGGAAGAGGGAAGTCTGGGCTGCTCTGCTTAGGCTGCTACCCCCGCGACCCGGATAAGCAGTAGAAGCTGGATGGATAATGACCCTGAATCGTTTACGGTCTTCCTTTAAACTGACATGCTCCTAATTATGAACCCAATTTAAAAAGGTATTACAACCCTGATTCCAAAAAAGTTGGGACAAAGTACAAATTGTAAATAAAAACGGAATGCAATAATTTACAAATCTCAAAAACTGATATTGTATTCACAATAGAACATAGACAACATATCAAATGTCGAAAGTGAGACATTTTGAAATTTCATGCCAAATATTGGCTCATTTGAAATTTCATGACAGCAACACATCTCAAAAAAGTTGGGACGGGGGCAATAAGAGGCTGGAAAAGTTAAAGGTACAAAAAAGGAACAGCTGGAGGACCAAATTGCAACTCATTAGGTCAATTGGCAATAGGTCATTAACATGACTGGGTATAAACAGAGCATCTTGGAGTGGCAGCGGCTCTCAGAAGTAAAGATGGGAAGAGGATCACCAATCCCCCTAATTCTGCACCGACAAATAGTGGAGCAATATCAGAAAGGAGTTCGACAGTGTAAAATTGCAGAGAGTTTGAACATATCATCATCTACAGTGCATAATATCATCAAAAGATTCAGAGAATCTGGAAGAATCTCTGTGCGTAAGGGTCAAGGCCGGAAAACCATACTGGGTGCCCGTGATCTTCGGGCCCATAGACGGCACTGCATCACATACAGGCATGCTTCTGTATTGGAAATCACAAAATGGGCTCAGGAATATTTCCAGAGAACATTATCTGTGAACACAATTCACCGTGCCATCCGCCGTTGCCAGCTAAAACTCTATAGTTCAAAGAAGAAGCCGTATCTAAACATGATCCAGAAGTGCAGACGTCTTCTATGGGCCAAGGCTCATTTAAAATGGACTGTGGCAAAGTGGAAAACTGTTCTGTGGTCAGACGAATCAAAATTTGAAGTTCTTTATGGAAATCAGGGACGCCGTGTCATTCGGACTAAAGAGGAGAAGGACGACCCAAGTTGTTGTCAGCGCTCAGTTCAGAAGCCTGCATCTCTGATGGTATGGGGTTGCATTAGTGCATGTGGCATGGGCAGCTTACACATCTGGAAAGACACCATCAATGCTGAAAGGTATATCCAGGCTCTAAAGCAACATATGCTCCCATCCAGACGACGTCTCTTTCAGGGAAGACCTTGCATTTTCCAACATGACAATGCCAAACCACATACTGCATCAATTACAGCATCATGGCTGCGTAGAAGAAGGGTCCGGGTACTGAACTGGCCAGCCTGCAGTCCAGATCTTTCACCCATAGAAAACATTTGGTGCATCATAAAACGGAAGATACGACAAAAAAGCCCTAAGACAGTTGAGCAACTAGAATCCTACATTAGACAAGAACGGGTTAACATTCCTATCCCTAAACTTGAGCAACTTGTCTCCTCAGTCCCCAGACGTTTACAGACTGTTGTAAAGAGAAAAGGGGATGTCTCACAGTGGTAAACATGGCCTTGTCCCAACTTTTTTGAGATGTGTTGTTGTCATGAAATTTAAAATCACCTAATTTTTCTCTTTAAATGATACATTTTCTCAGTTTAAACATTTGATATGTCATCTATGTTCTATTCTGAATAAAATATGGAATTTTGAAACTTCCACATCATTGCATTCCGTTTTTATTTACAGTTTGTACTTTGTCCCAACTTTTTTGGAATCGGGGTTGTAGAGTAATATATGAAAAAAGTGACTCACCTGAAAATGTTATGTCTGGATTCGATCACACAGATTTGAATAAATATACTCTGAAGGCCGTAACATGGTTGAAAAGTTTATTTTTGAATGGACCTTCAAATGAATATTCCAGTCATTCATGTTGTGTAATATCATACTACGATTAACTACCTGCTGTTGTTTTTTTTTTAAGTTGTGAAATGTTTGACATTTTAGTCACGAATATGGAGGACATCATGGTTACAAGCTCCGGGCAAAGGAACATCAGGCCACTTTAAAGGAAGCAAAGGACAAACACAAACAAACAAACAAACAAAAAACACACACAAACTTCTTCTTCACTTCCTTTTCAGGGCCGTGTGCTACATCAGAAACTCACAGCAGGCTGGAAATTCCGAGCGAGTGTCCAAGCTTGAGCCGAGTTCCCAGAAGCGAAACGGATTTCTCCCGTCGACACCGCTCGCGGTGCTGCAGTACATTTACTCAGAGCTCATCGTTACGCATGTTGAAGTTTACAGGAGTCCATCGTGTGTTGGTCTCGAGTGACGTCGAAATAAATAGCTTACACGTCACACAGTGAGTCTGCAGGTCTGAAGCTGGGATGAACGGGAAAACGCTCATGAACAATCTGCGTTAGGAAGCAACTGATTCTTTCAGCTCCCCCCCCCTTCGTTCTCTCTGTGCGTCTGCACTAATAAAATAAGCGCCATCGTTAGCCTTAAGTTAGGAGTGTAAACACTGTTTTCCCTCGACTGTGAGATCAATAATATATAATAAATCACCGCCACCATCATCGACGCACAATATTTCTTAAGGCATCGGCACAGACGTAGCTATGCAATAAAATTACGAACCTGTAGAAAACAAAACAAAAAAATTTCACTATGTACAGATCGATCAAGTGCTACTCCACTAGTGGTCCACAGGGGTAGGTAAGGGAGGGTGTAATATCAGTGTGCGCGTGTGTGTCAGGCCTTCTCGCCACTCTCGTGTCTAAAGTGATAGCGAACAGGAGGGCCAGGCAGATCCTCGTCTCCGTCCGTCTCTGGGGCGAAAGACACGGTGAGGTCGACGTACTTCCTGTTTGCTGAAGGCTTGATCAACTTCTGCATACTGCACACAGAGAAAAGACAGAGATGATGAGAACTCTAGGCGTGTTCACACGGCACATATTTGCATCGACGCTGCACCGATGTATTTTGTTGCGATATATCTTACACCGGTGTAAATTTTGTGGAGCGTTCACATGTCACAAACCTGCTTACTAGAGAGAAGCGTGTTAGCACCGGTGCAGCGCCACTTGCGTTCACACGGCAGTTTTTGCAACCGCGCTATACGATAGTAATAATGCGGAAATGATATATGCGCAGGGGCGGCATGGTGGTGTAGTGGTTAGCGCTGTCGCCTCACAGCAAGAAGGTCCAGGTTCGAGCCCCATGGCCGGCGAGGGCCTTTCTGTGCGGAGTTTAGATGTTCTCCCCGTGTCCGCGTGGGTTTCCTCCGGGTGCTCCGGTTTCCCCCACAGTCCAAAGACATGCAGGTTAGGTTAACTGGTGACTCTAAATTGAGCGTAGGTGTGAATGTGAGTGTGAATGGTTGTCTGTGTCTATGTGTCAGCCCTGTGATGACCTGGCGACTTGTCCAGGGTGTACCCCGCCTTTCGCCCGTAGTCAGCTGGGATAGGCTCCAGCTTGCCTGCGACCCTGTAGAACAGGATAAAGCGGCTAGAGATGATGAGATGAGATGAGATGAAATATGGGCATGCGTGAACATGTACTTCCTTTTCCCGGTTGTCATGGCATCACCAAGCGCCGGGAAAACAACGTGGATGAAGACACCAGTGTTGCCAGATACTGCTGACGTTTTCCAGCCCAAAATATGTTCAAATCCGCCAAAATGCACTTAAAACCGCCCAATCTGGCAACACTGGAAGACACGCAGTTCTGTTGTTGTTGATATTTGCCATTTTGGAAGCGCAAGACACCAGGATGCAAATTATGCAATGCCCGTATGTAATCAACTCTCCTCACGCGTAGCGATCTACCCCTGTAGTGTTCAGACGTCCCATTTTATATCAGTGCTGCCCCGCAAACTAGCATTTACTCCGGAGTAAATTTCTTAAACCACCTCCCGAGCAGGGTTAGATTTGCACCGGTTTAAGCAGCTTTCAGGGGCTACACCGCTATAACTTTGTACCGTGTGAACGCTCTACCAGGGCAGCCCCGGTGCTACACCGGAGTAAAAGTTGCCGTGTGAACGCCCCTTCTGATGTTTTCGAATGCAGGGTCTGGAACGTAGTGATGCCTTACGTCAGTTTGAGTCTCTTGCTGTGTCCAGGCATGATGGGTACATACAGCATCTTCACTCCATGAACTACCATCGTGGGCTCGATACCGTACTTTTCCTGACAACAAAACACAAACTTGATCAAAAATCACAATGACAACAGGCACAATATCACTCCGGAGAGCCGAAAGCGCTTTAAATCGGCCGTATAATGAAAGTGCAGTCGTTTTTATAAGATGACGATAGGGTTCATCTGAACCCAAAGGACAGCAAGTCAGCTAACTTGGTCTCCTGCTTATTTCCAGCACACGGAGAAGCATCACAGGGTAGTTGAACACACTTGGAGGAACGTGCTATCTACCCTCTTCTGCATACACGAGCTCGGAGAAGCTCACGTCGTTGTGAATGATGGTGGAGGAAGGAGTATGCCGTCCTTCCGTTACTCTGGATCCTGGCTACATACAGCTACTTTGCATTCGAACCCGTGATCTCCAGACAGTAGGATAAACATTTTTCTCTTTTACATAAATAAAGTCAGGGTTCCATCTTCAACGCAGGACTTTTAATCCTGAGCCAGTGCTGTCACAATAACCACAAGACTTATTATTACCGACAAGATGGTGCCATTTAAACTAGAGGTCTGCGCGGGTCGGATTTTTCAGTCCCGCTCCCGCCCGCATTGTGCAGTCCTGCTCCCGCCCGCGCTCACAAAAAAATTATGATTTTCAGTCTCGCTCCCGCCTGCCATATTTTGTCCCGCTCCCGCCCGCAAATCCCGCATGATGCAGACGTTCGCGTTATTTCTCAGGAAAGTTCTTGTCTTGACACAGCGTGATGGTGCCCCGCCCCCTACTTTGAGTGGATTTGAGCATAAATATCTACAGCTCACGTTCATTATTATTTACCTTGTTTCTGAATTCAGCATGTAGTGTCTCTAATAATAATTAGTGCTGTCAAGCGATTAAAATATTTAAATCGCGAATCGCACATTTTTATCACATGAGAAACCATTGTAATTTTCTAATCAGCATAAAAAAGTGAATGGGCTTGCTTTGTACCAAGGATGGTGGTGTTTTTGTTTTTTATTATTATTATTGCAAAGCAGAGCTAGCAAGAGAAGTGAACTTCACTCTTCTTCCACTTCACTCAGTGAAGTGATTTACTGCTTGAGTTAGTCTACAGCTCTATCAGAGAGACACTGTAGATTACACAGTGACGGTAGGCTTGACATGCTTGATTATAATATAAAGTACACTATTATATTAACTTTAAGTTGGTCGTTGATAAATATTGCATTGAATCCGATCTTTACTGTTTCATCTTACTTAACACATTTCGTACTTTTACACTTTTTCTGCCTGTTGATGCGTCGCGCTGTCCAATCAGAGGCGGCCAAATTTGCATATTACAGGAAGGATTTCTGGGATAGCTTTGAGTTTACAGACGCTGTCTTCTTAAAACTGAATAAATATTTAAAAAGAGCCAAATGAGCCAGTCTTTTGAACGGCTCTTTTCAAAGAACGGATCACAAAGATGCGGATCCCATCAAAGAGCCATAAATCCCATCTCTACTAGTTTCACAAGCTTATGAAAAACCTACATCATGTCACAGAGTGTTAATCTCGCGATAAAAAAAATTATCGCCGTTAAAATTGAGTCAAGTTAACGCGATAATAACGCGACATTTTTTACAGCACTAATAATAATAATAACTTTTGAAGCACTGTGAGATTCAGTAAAGGAGCTCTGCTCTTCTGCCATGATCGGAGATCTCAAACACGGAAAAGGAAAAGAATCGAGAAACGAACGAGAGATATTTATCCTCTCCTGGATCAGAATCAGAATCATAACTCTGATGACCAGCTCATCTAAGGTGTCATTGAGGCATCATGTTAGTGTGGGTCATTGGAGGCTGGGTGTGAACTGCGAGTCATTAGAGTGATTGAAGGATTTCCTGTTAGGCAAGGCAAGTGATCAATGGCAAATTTAAGATGCCATTCCTCACTCAATCTGGCAATCTGAGACTCTCTGCAAATTTAGGCATCTTAAAATGTTTTTATTAATGCCAAATAAAATATCCAGCACAAATTATATATGATAGACATAAATTAATAATTTATAAATTTTATTTCAAACACGTTTTTAGTTAGCGGGACTGCAGCTTATCACGGCTCCCGCCCGCGCCGCATATGTGCACTCCCGCTCGCGTGCGCATATGTGCAATTCCGGTCTCGCCCGCGCCTGCAATGAGCTTTCAAAATTTGTCCCGCACCGCACTGCTTTGCGGCAGGTCCCGCGAGTCCCGCGGGAGTGCAGGGCTCCAATTTAAACACAAATGCTACTTCTATTAGGCAGGACTTGCTACGGTCACGTTACATATCACAGCATATTAAAGCTCGACGGCCTTTCAGTCCCATAAAAATCAGTGAAATTTACACTACCGTTCAAAAGTTTGGGCTCACTTTGAAATGTCCTTATTTTTGAAAGAAAAGCACTGTTCTTTTCAACGAAGATCACTTTAAACCAGTGGTTCTCAAACTTTTTTCACCAAGTACCACCTCAGAAAATACTTGGCTCTCCAAGTACCACCGTAATGACCAACATTAAAATACAGTAGCGTAGTAGGCCTAAGTATTCATTAAAAGCAGCTTTCTGATTTACTGTTTTCTTCTCATACTGAGGGCCCGTTTACACGAGGACGCTGTCGGGTAAAAACGACTAAATATTTTATCGGAAGTGCCTTTCGTCTACACGGGGACGGCGTTTCCGAGGCTGAAAAATGGAAAAAATTGAAAACGCCTTCCAGAGTGGATAAGTTAAAAACAGCCCCCGTTGCATATCCGTCTAAACTACCCAACACGCGAAACTCTGCTCGGATCTGCTCATGTCGGGTACGCGTTTACGTCATACATATCTCATATACTGTACATGCCAGCCCGGGAAGTAAGAAAGTAAGTAAAAAAGTAAGAGCATGTCTGATTACATCGATCCAACGGACCTTCAAGCTGCTCTGGCAGCTTTAATAAACGTCCAGGAGTCCTTCGAACATCTATACCGAATCTGCACATATACCGTTAATGAACAGAGGCGGGTATAGTATGCGCTTACTTTCTTACTTACCATAGCCAGAGTAGTCAAAGTTTTCGCGGCGCAGCTGTGCAGATCAGACAAGACGGAAGACGTTGCACATGCGTGCAGACATAGCGGAGGTCTTTCACAGCACCACCTAGCCGCCTGGCATGCACATCCAATTGAATTCCACACATTTATGCGTCACCGTATAGACGCAGATTTCCTCCTTGAAAACGGTCGTGTAGACGTGGAAAAAAGTGAGAACGAAAACGGACTTTTGCGTTTTTGTTTCAGACCGTCCCTGTGTAAAGTGGGCCTTATACTTCCTATGTTTCATGGACTGTAACAGCATTTGCTTGTTTAGTAATTTTAATACAGAATTTACTTTGATGAAATTATAATCAGACACTCCAACGCCCCCCCCCCCCCAAAAAAAAAACCCTCATTGGACCTGCGCGATTCACACAAGTCCCCCAGACAGCCGTGAAAAAGGCAGCATCCGCCAAAAGGCACGCCGTTTGCATCCATGTCTAAAATAAAATAAATAAATACTAAGAATTTGTAATTTATTCAAGGACGACATCATTGATCAGTTTGTAGTTACGTCTACTGTTGTGGAACTTCCATGAAATAGGTTAGTTCCTGTTATTTATGTTGCAGTATCAACATGTTTAAAAAAAAAAAAAAAAAAAAAACACCCGCAGCTCGTCACACTACTGAGAAACGCAAACCGCTCTGTCCTGAAGATGTTTCCATGTCAGAAAACTTCAACTTGCAGCTTTACCTTTGACTGTTAAACACTGCTAAACCTTGAAGACTCCTTCAAAAATTGTTAAACAGCAATCTCCTCCAAATAAACAAACATTTTTAAAAACTCTTCACCTTATCAACAATTACACACTGGGTTGGTGGTGGTTTTTTGTAAAAATGGTTTAAATCCAGGGAATGGTTCAGTGATGTGACGTACCCTGACAGCAGTGATGAAGTCAGACAGGGTGAAGTCCTCATGTCCTACAATGGACCAGCGATCCCAGATGGAGAAGGAGATGTCATCTCTAACAAGGACAGAGAGGATGAATGACGATTAGGAGTAGCAGCTCCTACAGAATAGCATTCCTGCAAGATGTTAAAAAGTGTTCATCTCTCTCTCTCTCTCTCTCGCTCACCTGATCTGCGTCCTTTTGACCCGAGCCGTCTCTGTGAGGACCACGACGGGGATGGCCAGGTTAAAGAAGCAGTTCTTGAATGACTCGAAGCCATAACCACCTGTGACTTTAATCAGTTCCAATGCCACCTGCAGGTATTAAGGATTCCAAAAAAATAAAAATATTGATGAAATGATTATTGCACAAATTTCAATTTGGGACAAACCTCATTCCATTCAGCTAAAGAGTCAAACATGTCAAAGAAATCCAAATGCAGGTCATCAGCCAAGACACATTTGGTGCCCAAAGTTTTAGGACACAGTGTGTGCATGGATTTATAGAAAAGATTTTTGAGAGACAGACTTGTCGGCTTCATGAGAAGCAAACGTCAGGAAAATGTTCAAACGTGTCTTGGCTGACTGGCCATATTTAACGGTTATTCCACGAAATCGAGTCGTACATGAGCTGATAGCCGACGAGGCTGGCTATAAGTCATGTACGATGAGATTGAGCGGAATAACTGTTTTATTCTATCCACATTCACTGGGTTTTGAGAAACGGAGCATTTTTATTTGCATTTTTTGCAAATTTGATAAATAAAAACTTTCGACAAAATCATTTCCGCTTAGAATCGCACTGTGGGAGCGGTGGCGGGTCGTGTGTCTGGCGATTCTTTCTGTGGAGGACATTGAAGATATCTACCTATTCGGAACCATGATTACAGGACTTTTGCTGATTGGATTAGGCATTGCCCTGGTATATCGAGGAAATCAGACAACGGTGACAGCTGTTCAAAGCCCCACAAAGCTGCCCGATATGATTGGAGTGGTGGGCAAAGCTGTTGGCACTCGGACTGTGGACATTCAGAACTTTAACCACAAAATGGTTATCTCGGAGCAGCTTTCAGCTTTGCAAGGAATAGGTTTTTCAGAGATCAATTTGAATTTGAATAGAATGGACAGACATGGACGAGCGGTGTGGATGTGCAAAGACTGCATCTGGAAAGACCAAACAATTTATATCTTATCGACATTCGACTCCCTGAGACAGCACCGGCCTCGGTTCAGGCCGTTGCTGAGGCAACATTTCCCCCTGAAGGTCACTGCCAGGAGACACTCTCGCATTCCTTCTCTAACTTTCCGCGGTCGCCATTTTTACCCCCAGTGTGACAAGCAGGTGCGTGACCAGCGCCTTCATGGCTGCAGGAGTGGACGGCTGCTTGCTTGCACTGGATTACCTCCTCCCCTCCCCCCTCACCCCTGATTTCCCCCACCTCAAGTCCCGTGTTTAAAGTGTACTTGTGTTGTTGTGTGCAAAGGTTTTTTAAATGTTCCCACACTGTACTCCTGACAGGAGCATAGTGGGGGGGGTGTTCTTTTTTTCCTCATCTCTCCTCATGTTGTGTTTCATTTTATCTTTATCCCTGTCTTCCTGTCCTGTCTACCCTATGTCAACTGTATGTTGTATATGTACGGACAGGTTGACGGCTAATTTCGCTGGTACATGTGACTAGTGACAATAAAGGGCATCATCATCATCAGAATGTGAACGAACCGGCGAAATGACGGCAGCAGTTTGTGAAAAATTCTAAAAATAAAAAGATACATTCTTACCATCAAATACTTTTATCCCATTTGTATTTCTTGGGGTTTTGTTTTCGAGTTTTTTTTATTTCGTCCTCTGTTGGTTCAGCAACACGCGCCGCCATTTTGTTTCTCTCTACTCACGGTACATGAGCCGATATCCTAGCAGTAGAGTAGCCAATCAGAGCATGCGATTGCTCATATCCAGTGAATGTGGTTAGCGTAATTGGTGTTATGTATTATTTTCATTAAATCTCTGCTTTATGAAGGAGAGACCTTACCAAGCCGGCGACGGCGGCGGTAGCCGTGGCAATAGCAGGGATGATTTTTCCGGCGATGCGTTTGGTCTGGAGGCGATCGGCAGCTTCGATTGAGTACACGCGGGCTCTCAGAGCTGACGCCGACTCCACAAAATCCATATGACCGTTCGCGTCATCGTCCTTCTCAAAAAGCAAAGGAGTCATCCGCACACCCTCTACAGAGGAGCGAGAGATGAAAAGACGGACATGAGGATGCAATTACGTCCTGCATCACTGGACTGAGGTGTCTTAAGCAGCCGATATATGCCTCGTTATGTATTATGACATTATGCAGTTTTAAAACTTATTTGGAAAAAAAAAAAGTGTGAAATTTGTATGTGCTCACCTGGTGTAAAGCCAGATGTGATGGCCTCCTCCAGATGTGAGATGGCTTCCCGTTCCTCCTCGCTGCTCACTGTCAGCTTCATCCGATCAGGTTTCTTAACAGTTTCATCGGTCTCTATACGCTAACACAGAGACACACACACCGAATCTATACTCATTATCAGTTACTTTTATATAATTAACAATGACTATTAATTACGGAAGCCGCAAGAGGCCCTTCATATAATCCTTTTTTTTTTAATTCACCTTGTTATCCCGAGATAACGACATAATTAATTCAGGATCTCGAGAAAACAACACAGCTAATTCGAGATCTCGAGAAAGCAGAACCGTTATTCCGAGATAACATAATTAATTCAGGATCTCGAGAAAACAACACAACTAATTCGAGATCTCGAGAAAACAAAACCATTATTCCAAGATAACGACATAATTAATTCAGGATCTCGAGAAAACAACACAACTAATTTGAGATCTCGAGAAAACAAAACCGTTATTCCGAGATAACGACATAATTCAGGATCTCGAGAAAACAACACAGCTAATTCGAGATCTCGAGAAAACAGAACCATTATTCTGAGATAACAACGTAATTAATTCAGGATCTCGAGAAAACAACACAACTAGTTCGAGATCTCGAGAAAACAAAACTGTTATTCCGAGATAACGACATAATTCAGGATCTCGAGAAAACAACACAACTAATTCGAGATCTCGAGAAAACAAAACTGTTATTCCGAGATAACGACATAATTAATTCAGGATCTCGAGAAAACACCACAACTAATTCGAGATCTCGAGAAAACAAAACCGTTATTCCGAGATAACGACATAATTAATTCAGGATCTCGAGAAAACAACACAACTAGTTCGAGATCTCGAGAAAACAAAACTGTTATTCCGAGATAACGACATAATTCAGGATCTCGAGAAAACAACACAACTAATTCGAGATCTCGAGAAAACAAAACCGTTATTCCGAGATAACGACATAATTAATTCAGGATCTCGAGAAAACACCACAACTAATTCGAGATCTCGAGAAAACAAAACCGTTATTCCGAGATAACAACATAATTAATTCAGGATCTCGAGAAAACAACACAACTAGTTCGAGATCTCGAGAAAACAAAACTGTTATTCCGAGATAACGACATAATTCAGGATCTCGAGAAAACAAACAACTAATTCGAGATCTCGAGAAAACAAAACCTTTATTTTGAGATCTCGAGAAAACAAAACAATTATTTCATGATCTCAAGTAAACAGCTGAGAAATGGTTCATTCAGGTGCGCCGATATGCTGACCTTGGGGCTATTTCTCATTCTGTATAGCCATTTCTGCTCTGTTACATGTCCGCCAATTTCTAAGTCTTCGTTGTCTGACCCACAGGGGGACGCAGCTCTGCTAGAAATCTCAGCTGTTTTCTCGAGATCATGAAATAATTGTTTTGTTTTCTCGAGATCTCGAATTAGTTGTGTTGTTTTCTCGACATCCTGAATTAATTATGTCGTTACCTCGGGATAACAAGGTGAATAAAAAAAAGATTATATGAAGGGCCTCTCTCGGCTTCCGTACTTAATCAATTTTTCATTGTAAAACTGTTTAAAAAAAACATCTGGACAGCTGTGAATTACTGCTGAGCAAGTCTAAGCATCACACAGTCACATGACCATAAGAGGCGCAAACATCTGGGTTTTTAGGAATTAGACACCTTTTAGAACATAACTGGCCTTGCATTAATTCACAGCATCGAGTTTTCATTCCAGATGTCATCCTCGAAGCTAATAACGGATCTAAATGATGAATTTATACATTTATTTATAATATACAAGTAAGAAAGTTGCTACCTTCTCTGCCGGCTTGTACTCTGGAATCTCGACTTCAGTCAAAACATGTTCCACAGCCTCGTAACTGAGGTTCTGTTATCAAAACAAAGAAAGAGACCTAAATATAGAAAACGTGACCACACTGAAGAAGAAACGATGTTTTGTAAAATGTAGAACTAAAAAAAAAAATAAAAAAAAACAAAAAAAAAACAGTATATTTGAACTTTACCTTTTCTGAATATGGAACGTTGTAAATTCCTGCAAACAGCCGAGCCGTGCTGACCACGAAAGCAAAGTGCCTAAAGATGAGATTATACGAATAAAATATACATCATTTAGCTGGTTTAAAATGGATCTCTCGCATTAGTCTTGGAGCTGAATCCGCTTTCACTCACAGCTGGTCTTTGAGATTGAACTCGATAGGGGATGGAGGTCGTTTGGGAGACTGCCAGAACAGAGCTGGGGGGGGGAAAAAAACAACAACATTTTAGTCTGTGATGTTTAACGTCTCTGATGACTCGAAGCACATCCTGGGACGTGTGTGAGACTTACTGCCATCTTTCAGTCGTGTATCCAGTGGAAATGAGTGCAGTAGTTGAAGTGCCTGAAAACATTTTTAAAAGTGTATGTTATTAACATGTAATAAACACAACATAATAGAATTACTAAGCTGTTATTAACATGTTATTACATGCCAAGTCAAAAACAACACTTTTGAAGTGTAATAAAGCTGTTCATTAGAATGCATCAAAATTAAACAGAAGAAGCAGCCTTTATTTGGCACATAGTCTGGCTAACGCGACAAAGCTCTACGAGCTATTGGTCTGGCCAAGATATTAAGCCCAACCGTTTCCCAGAGCCCGTGGTTGACCCGCCTCCCTGAAATGCCTCAGTTTGCTATTGGTCGAAGCCAGAAAAGGCTGTGACGAAGCTTAAACCAATCACATCACTCTTTCCTCTGACGTATGTGACGCGACGGGGCTAACTGGTAGATTAAACTCTTACCGAAGCCGGTCGGGAGCAAGGCGAAAACGTCCTTCCTTTCAATAAATACCTCCAGGGCTGCTCTTTGCTCCGTTTTCAATGAGAACTTGCTCCATGTTCGTAATGTTTCTAGTGAATGAAGCGCTTCCGGCATAGATTCTGTAAACAATCTATGGCTTCCGGTCGCAGTTCTACTACGTCAGTGCCTTGAACACGCCTCTACCCAGGGCCGTTGGAGATGCTCAAAGTTGATTGGTTCCCGATTTTTCGGGAGCTCGGAAGAGCTGTAGATAGCTTGCCTGGCCAGACTAAGCTCGCAACAGGCCCTCGTGTTGAGTCACGCTTAGGATGGGCGGGCCCAGGCTATTTGGCACATACACACAAGCACAGTGAAATTCCTCTCTGCATTTATGCCATCTGAAGCAGTGAGAACACACACACAGAGCAGTGGGCAGCTATACTACAGCACCGGGGGAGCAGTTGGGGGTTAGATGCCTTGCCCAAGCGCACTTCAGCGCAAGCCAGCTCCATGTTAACCTAACTGCATGTCCAGGGCCGTGCAAAGACCTTTGGAGGGGCAGGGGCTCAACATTCAAAAAAGGGCACTTGGAACAAATTTTTCACACAAGTTAACTTTATTCAAAACTAAATTTCAATTGCAACTGAACATTCTGTGTGTGTGTGTGTGTGTGTGTGTGTGTGTGTGTGTGTGTGTGTTCCATCTAAATGCTGCAGTATTCTTCAAAGCAGCAGTCTTCGGTTTGCCATGTTCTTGAAAATGTCTATGACAACACTATTCGATATGGATAAGGGTCAGTCCATGAAATGATGTTACTTTTCATTGGTCCGGGTTTACATAATCATTTCATCTTTAATTTCCATGATTTAAAGAAATATTTAGCAGATTATCCATAAATATTGTTTGAAGAAATAAAATAAATAAAAAAATGAAGTTTTCTTTTGAAATAAAGAAATGTGAAACATTTTCTTCCCCTGTGACTGGACACGGATGACACGTTTTTTGTGACATGGAATATTTGCTGACTTTGAGCTTAAATAAACCTTCATTACTCATCTCATCTCATTATCTCTAGCCGCTTTATCCTGTTCTACAGGGTCGCAGGCAAGCTGGAGCCTATCCCAGCTGACTACGGGCGAAAGGCGGGGTACACCCTGGACAAGTCGCCAGGTCATCACAGGGCTGACACATAGACACAGACAACCATTCACACTCACATTCACACCTACGCTCAATTTAGAGTCACCAGTTAACCTAACCTGCATGTCTTTGGACTGTGGGGGAAACCGGAGCACCCGGAGGAAACCCACGCGGACACGGGGAGAACATGCAAACTCCACACAGAAAGGCCCTCGCCGGCCACGGGACTCGAACCCAGGACCTTCTTGCTGTGAGGCGACAGCGCTAACCACTACACCACCGTGCCGCCCACCTTCATTACTTTCTGAGAATTTCAATAAAATTAGTTTCATGGTACTTGCAATTTAGTTTTACACTCGCATAATAAAGTTAAGAAGGTTCTATAAACTATTTAGCTTCGAATTCATCCACTAAAAATAGGTTGTGAACGTAACATTGTGATGTCCTACCGTGTTACGTTAGAAACCAGGCTTATAAAAAATGATAAAACGAGTTGAAATCATGATTGATGTTTTTAATATAAAGAAGAATATACTATAAAACGATGTAGGTAGAAAGAAATTTAAACAAACGGCAATAAAAGAAATTATCGATGTTTTTTCTCACATCCTAACTTAGCGTCCACTCACTTCCTGGTTCGTTCACAACCTGCGAGACCTATTTACTCAATCTAGGTCAGCTGAACTGACGCGAGAGAACTTCTCGCGGGATCTCACACACCACAACACGTGCTCTCGTCGCTATCAATGGCATCAAAATGGCAGCCAGCAAGAGCAGGTAGGTGATATTATCAGCGTGTCCAGCAAAGTTACGCTTAAAACCATGTTGCGTTCGACCGACAGTTGGTGATATTATGTGATAAGGAAGTCTACTATGTTATTGTGACTTGTATAACATGACGATATCATCTTACAGCTAAACATTTGTCACAACGCCGACAATCTGATCGCCTGTTTTGACGGGAAGATTTTGACTTACGTTTTCAGACACTATTCGCTGTCGTGTCCTTGTTACATCAGCAACCGGGTAAATATTTATGGATTTTATCATACATTGTAGAGCAGGAGTTATCTTAACTATGTTATATTTTCTTATATGGTCAATGCTTCATGGAAATAAAAGTTGTTTTCAGTTGTAAATTGTTTTAAGTGACTCCCTCTATGTCACATTTTGGTAACCCCATTTCATGACCCATATCTTTCTCAATTGCCAGCAGAAGAAGGTCTGAAAATATAGTTGATCTTGGTAACAAGACATGTCAGATAGTTCTTGTTCATTCTGAAGTGAAGATTAGTCTGACCTGTAGTTTTCTTTCTGACCCAACTGGACAGAGATCCGCTGCCTTTTGCTGCCTCCCGCAACTCCTTCTCTTTCTGCTTCTTTATCCTCTCTTTCCTTGGCATCTTTGCATAATGCAGGCTTTCACTTATTTAGAAAACGTTTCCCTGTGTTTTAACTCAACTAACCTAAGCTACTATAACATAATAGTCTTGATAGAATATGTCGTGGACGTCGTCATTCAGCCTTAAGTTTTCGAAGCTGCTAGAATGTGTTTTAAACGCCGTTGTTCAAACTAAAGTTTCCGAATCTGCCACGTTAATGAAATGGATGGAGCAAACGGTTTAAATATAGCCTAGGCGGCTTCATTAAATGATAAACAACCCTACGCATTTACTCTTGTGTTCTAAGCTGCACAATATTGCATGTTCAGATAAGAAATGAAAGGAGACTTTCAGTGTGACCTTCCCATGCTGTTCCTCTCACTGTCTCCCACTGTCAACCGCCTGCATGCGCTTTCTGCACGGAGGCTCACTGAATGCATGACGTCACGGATTGATGCCCGCATTTACATAGAAAAACATTATTTTATAAATCTATAATTTCATATATTATTGTCAAATTGTAGAGAATATTGATGTTGGAGCTAACTTCATCTCATCTCATCTCATTATCTCTAGCCGCTTTATCCTTCTACAGGGTCGCAGGCAAGCTGGAGCCTATCCCAGCTGACTACGGGCGAAAGGCGGGGTACACCCTGGACAAGTCGCCAGGTCATCACAGGGCTGACACATAGACACAGACAACCATTCACACTCACATTCACACCTACGGTCAATTTAGAGTCACCAGTTAACCTAACCTGCATGTCTTTGGACTGTGGGGGAAACCGGAGCACCCGGAGGAAACCCACGCGGACACGGGGAGAACATGCAAACTCCACACAGAAAGGCCCTCGCCGGCCCCGGGGCTCGAACCCAGGACCTTCTTGCTGTGAGGCGACAGTGCTAACCACTACACCACCGTGCCGCCCGGAGCTAACTTATCTTTTACAAATATTAAAAAAAAAAAAAAAAAAAAAAAAAAAAAAAACAGGCCCTATGAAAAGGGCACTTTGGACAGCAAACAGAAAAGGGGCAGGGGCTAGAGCACCTGTAGCACCGGTTCATTGCACGTGGGTGTGCATGTCTTTGGACTGTGGGGGAAACCCACGCGGACACGGGAACATGCAAACTCCGCACAGAAAGGCTCTCGTCGGCTGCTGGGCTCGAACCCAGGACCTTCTTGCTGCGAAGCGACAGTGCTAACCACTACATCACCGTGCCGAGATAAATCAGGCAGTTATTTATCTCTCTCCAAAACATCGTCAACATTTCCCACTCAACTACAGCTGAAAAACTACAACCCTGATTTAAAAAAAGTTGGGACAAAGTACAAATTGTAAATAAAAACGGAATGCAATGATGTGGACGTTTCAAAATTCCATATTTTATTCAGAATAGAACATAGATGACATGTTTAAATGTTTAAACTGAGAAAATGTATCATTTAAAGAGAAAAATTAGGTGATTTTTAAATTTCATGACAACACCACATCTCAAAAAAGTTGGGACAAGGCCATGTTTCCCACTGTGAGACATTCCCTTTTCTCTTTACAACAGTCTGTAAACGTCTGGGGACTGAGGAGACAAGTTGCTCAAGTTTAGGGATAGGAATGTTAACCCATTCTTGTCTAATGTAGGATTCTAGTTGCTCAACTGTCTTAGGTCTTTTTGTCGTATCTTCCGTTTTATGATGCGCCAAATGTTTTCTATGGTGAAAGATCTGGACTGCAGGCTGGCCAGTTCAGTACCCGGACCCTTCTTCTACGCAGCCATGATGCTGTAATTGATGCAGTATGTGGTTTGGCATTGTCATGTTGGAAAATGCAAGGTCTTCCCTGAAAGAGATGTTGTCTGGATGGGAGCATATGTTGCTCTAGAACCTGGATATACCTTTCAGCATTGATGGTGTCTTTCCAGATGTGTAAGCTGCCCATGCCACACGCACTAATGCAACCCCATACCATCAGAGATGCAGGCTTCTGAACTGAGCGCTGATAACTTGGGTCGTCCTTCTCCTCTTTAGTCCGAATGACATGCCGTCCCTGATTTCCATAAAGAACTTCAAATTTTGATTCGTCTGACCACAGAACAGTTTTCCACTTTGCCACAGTCCATTTTAAATGAGCCTTGGCCCAGAGAAGACGTCTGCGCTTCTGGATCATGTTTAGATACGGCTTCTTCTTTGAACTATAGAGTTTTAGCTGGCAACGGCGGATGGCACGGTGAATTGTGTTCACAGATAATGTTCTCTGGAAATATTCCTGAGCCCATTTTGTGATTTCCAATACAGAAGCATGCCTGTATGTGATGCAGTGCCGTCTAAGGGCCCGAAGATCA